>NW_028281209.1:222500-412893 GCF_059751285.1 Brachycentrus maculatus
GCGGGCTGATTCTAGACGCAGGTTTTTATCAATTTTTCTTTATATCCGATGAACTCCTGTGTTTCGGCCAAAATCTGTGTATTTTACAGAATAATTATGTATTCAAAATAGTATTAATAAATGTACGCGAGAAGAACAAAGAGACGCAGTTCAGTAAGTTTTAAATGTTACAAATACTGTCCCCACCCCATGCAACGCCTTTAAAATAGTATTTAAGGGGTGGCGGACAAATATTTGTGTGTTCAGATGAGACAATATTCAAAACGCGTATACGCCGCGCTCGCTCTGTTTTTATATTGGTGTCGCTCTGTTCTTCTCGCCCTTGTGTTTGGTAATTTAAGATATATTGGTGAAAATTTGTTATTTTCACATTTATAACTTTGTGATTTTAATAAATAAAAGATTGTCTTCATTTGCGCGTTTTCGTCTTCCTAATAAAAGTGATCCAGTACCGTTAGTAGTAACAAATTGGTCCTTCGAGCCGGATCTGGAACACTATGGAAGCCAATCGAACTACTTCAGTGACCACCAGCATATGTTGGAGTACGTGGTCCATGAAGGCGCGAATGGAGTATTCTGCGGGTAAAGTGAGGATAGCGAGGCAGAGGGCAAGACTCGCAAAAGAAAGGGCAGATGCTGACAAGTCGCAACTACCGTCAGAAAAGGCGCGACTGGCGGCAGAAGAAAAGGCATTGGAAGCGGAAGAACTTCACTGTCAACTTTTGATGAAAGTGTCATCAAGAACATCTGAACGATCTGCCCTGCATCAAATTACACAACGGGCGGATCAGTGCAGCTCCGGTCAGTCCCCGCCGCAGTCTGTGCAACCTTCGCCGCTGACATCTGTGAACCATCTACTGCTGCCGTCTGAGTACCCGCTGCTGCCAGCGAGTGGGCAGCAACTTGTGGCACCACCAATGGGGCGGAAAACAGTTCCGCTGCCTTCGCCGCCGCTAGGGCGGCAACCTGTGCTGTCACCGAGTGGACAGCAACATGTGGCGCCACCAATGGGGCGGGAACCTGTCCCGCTGCCTTCGCCGCCGCTAGGGCGGCAACCTGTGCTGTCACCGAGTGGACAGCAACTTGTGGTGCCACCAATGGAGCGGGAACCTGTCCCGCTGCCTTCGCCGCCGCTAGGGCGGCAACCTGTGCTGTCTGAATACTATGTGCTGCCAGCAAGTGGGCAGCAACTTGTGCCGCCTGATCTGGGGCGGAAATTTATAATGCCGCCCGCATGGCCGCAACCTGTATTGCCGTCCTTGGGGCCGCAATGTGTTAAGCTGACCTCGGGGCCGCATTTTGTAATGCCGCCCTCGGGGGAGCAATGTGTAGTGCCGTCATCGGGGCCGCAAAGTGTAATGCCCCCATCGGGGGCGCAATGTGTAATTCAGCCCTCGGGGGAGCAATGTTTAATGCCGCCCTCGGGGGAGCAATGTGTAATGCCGCCCGCATGGCCGCAACCTGTATTGCCGTCCTTGGGGCCGCAATGTGTTAAGCTGACCTCGGGGCCGCATTTTGTAATGCCGCCCTCGGGGGAGCAATGTGTAGTGCCGTCATCGGGACCGCAAAGTGTAATGCCCCCATCGGGGGCGCAATGTGTAATTCAGCCCTCGGGGGAGCAATGTTTAATGCCGCCCTCGGGGGAGCAATGTGTAATGCCGCCACCGCTTGGGCGGAAATTTATAATGCCGCCCTCCTGGCCGCAACCTGTATTGCCGTCCTTGGGACCGCAATGTGTAATGCCGACCTCGGAGCCGCATTTTGTAATGCCGCCCTCGGGGGATAAATGTGTAAGGCCGCCCATGGAGCCGCAACCTTTGCTGCCACTGAATGGGCAGAAAAATGTGCCGCCGCCTTCGCCTCCGTTTGGGGAGGAAACTGTGCCGCCACCGCTGGGGCGGAGATTTATAATGCCGCCGATGGAGCGACAAGCTGTGCCGCTGCCGTCATCCGGGCAGCCACTAGAAGCGCTGACCGTGTTTACTATTGTAAAATTTGATCGACTATGTAAAGTCACTTTAGTAATGTTGCATTTCTTAATCGGTATAAAATTTGTTTTAAAATCATATTATAGAATTACAAAACTGTGCGAAATATAGATGACTGTAAATGATATCGATTAGTTACTCAGCGCGCCATTAACCTCATTGAAATATGGGAAAGGATACTTAAGTAGGTAAAAATTCCACTCGGCAAAGTATTATACCAATAAATACCTTCATAAATTTCCTTAAAGTAAAAGCAAAGTTTTTTTTTTTTTGTTATCCTGAACTGTATTTCAATAATATTTTAAAATAATATAGAGATAAGAAAAAAGGTCTAAATTTAAGAGTGTGATGACGATTTATGTTGACTTAAAACAAATAACAGATCCCTTAAAGCAAGGGTGGCCAACTCGCGGCCCGCGGTCATGTAAGACGAATGTATTTTTTGTATGATCGGGTTCATCGGAATGTATTTTAAATCGTGTTTGGGTTATCAAGACCAATCAAGTTTTTGTAATTACATAAAATGCATATATGTAACGGTGAAACGAAACTCAAATCTCGCACTGAGTAGTCATTTAATAAAATTGGTTTTGTTTAAAAATAGAATTGGTAATATTGTTTGATTATGTGTCTTTATTAATAATTTTGATTGGTAAAATTGATAACAATGTTTATACTTTACACATATTTTTTGTTGGTTCAATGTGTACTTTCATTTCACATCTGGCCATCAACTTGGGTTGACGAGGCCTGCATTTAGTCAAAATGGGTTTCGTTTGTTATTCTATGAATCGGGGAGATAACGTGTCATGTGACACGTGGCGCGTCAAATAACACTGGACCTATAATTCAAGTGAAGTATGTTTTCTTTAGCCCTAAAAAGGGCGACGTCAGCCATGAAAACGTCAGAATTGGCGACGAAATTTAAAACGTCTCGATATATCCATCAGTATTAGTATAATTTATGACTTTTGTTTATCCACATATTTAGCTCTAGAAACAAGTATTCGGAGAAAAGAGCCTCCCTGAAGTTGATTTATCGTGTATACGGACCCTTATTTGTGAAGGAAGGCATTATTTTAAATTTTTTGTTAATGATAATGTGATTTCTATTTTTTGTGTAACCTGTCATCTACTTATTTCGAAATGTTTATTGATAACACTCGAGTGATTTAAGTAAGGGAACCGTTTGGTGAAACCGATTGGTTTCACGGAGGGGAGTGTTTCGGCCAAAATCTGTGTATTTTACAGAATAATTATGTATTCAAAATAGTATTAATAAATGTACGCGAGAAGAACAAAGAGACGCAGTTCAGTAAGTTTTAAATGTTACAAATACTGTCCCCACCCCATGCAACGCCTTTAAAATAGTATTTAAGGGGTGGCGGACAAATATTTGTGTGTTCAGATGAGACAATATTCAAAACGCGTATACGCCGCGCTCGCTCTGTTTTTATATTGGTGTCGCTCTGTTCTTCTCGCCCTTGTGTTTGGTAATTTAAGATATATTGGTGAAAATTTGTTATTTTCACATTTATAACTTTGTGATTTTAATAAATAAAAGATTGTCTTCATTTGCGCGTTTTCGTCTTCCTAATAAAAGTGATCCAGTACCGTTAGTAGTAACATCCTGACTTTGAAACATCTGTAAGTGCTGCTATTTCTCTCTGGAAATATGTGGAATGAAGTAGTTAGGTTATAACTTCCCTACATTTTCTCGGAGATATGTTTGAAGACTTGTCCATACTTAAATTGAGAATATTATGGTTCAGTTCAAACTAAATAAAATTTTATTTAAAAATTAATTGAAATTAACTTATTGAATTAGCAAAACTAGTAAATTATTAAACAACACTTACGTTTTTATGGTCTTGAACTCAAAAAACTTTCACAAAAATGGTTTAAAAAAATATTAACTGAGCTCACACTAATATCATTTTTCACTTATCAACATTCAAATGAAAAAAAACTTTTTTTTGATATTTCACAGTATTGATACATCTTCAAAACAATAATTATGATACCAGCAACAAAAATACATAAGAAAAAATAATTATAACTAATTAATTTGACCAAAAATTTCATTTAAACTTGAAAATTACAAAAAAGTTCAAGTGTCCCTAATAATTTGGCCACCCACTGTATATATATATATATATATATATATATATAATATATATATATATATATATATATATATATATATATATATATATATATATATATATATATATATATATATATATATATATATTTATATATATATATATAAATATATAAATATATATATATAAATATATATAATATATATAATATATATATATATATATATATATATATATATATATATATATATATATATATATATATATATATATATATATATATAATATATATATATAAATATATATATATATATATATATATATATATATATATATTTATATATATATATATATATATATATATATATATATATATTTAAATATATATATATATATATATATATATATATATATATATATATATATATATATATATATATATATATATATATATATATATATATATATATATATATATATATATATATATATATATATATAATATATATATATATGTATATATATATGTATATATATATATATATATATATATATATATATATATATATATATATATATATATATATATATATATATATATATATATATATATATATATATATATACATACATATATATGTATATATATATATATATATATATATATATATATATATATATATATATATATATATATATATATATATATATATATATATATATATATATATATATATATATACACACATATAAAGATACATATATGTTTGTATGTATCACACAAAAGGCAAACAATTTATTTAATTAATAAAAATTCATTTACCTTTTTTTCTGAATTTAAGACATTCCGCCGATCTGACTTTATTCGTTAGATGTGTCAATTTGACATTTGGATATTAGATTTCCAAGTACAGGAGCTAAAAACGAATTGCTTTTTAGATTTATATGTTCGGTTCCAGAATCCTCAATTTCTTTGAACAGGGTGGGACATTATTTTGGGTGAAAAAATTAAAATACTTTATTTTATTAAAATGACAAATTTAAGTTACTAAAAATAGGTATTTGTAGCAATTCAAATATTTTTTTCGTCCATATATATATATTTTAAATCGACACTTATTTAAACATCATATTGGAATATCTATCATATTATCTTTAAACGAGTCCGCCTTTGTAGTGTATTGGTTAGAACGTTAGAGGCTTCAGATTTGACTCCCGGGAGGATGACAATTAAAAGTGATTTTTCACTGTAATATTTGTTTTATACTCGTATAACCCTGGGTTATTGCATTCATGTTAGTAACGATCAAGAAAACGCTTCACCTAAACGACGTTGTGCCCTATACACCATTTAGTGCGGTTAAGATAAGAAGATATTATCCTCATGAAACATGTTTATCATTCATCATTCTACACGTGATTGAAGATCATGCAACTCATTTATTTTGAACTCATCATGATACATATATCATAAATTTCATGACGCTATATGTTAATGTGCTTTATGAGTCCACTGAACCATCTTTAAATGGTTTAAGAAAGCTTTTATTTACCACAGACCTTTTTATTTAGATATTTTCCGTCTCCGTAGTGAAATGGTCAGCATGCTTAGCTACCGTTCTGGAGGTCCAGGGGTCAAATAAATTTAAGTAATTTTTTCATTTAAATATTTATTCAATATTACCCTGAAGTAGAGGGCTGATCACCTTTCCTCCATGTGTAAACGATAAAGATAACACTGCGTTTGTATGACGCAGTGCCCTTTGCACCATTAGGGTGCGAATAAGGGTTTTATTATTTATTATTTTTATTTAGATGCATGCAAATTCAGTCATATGAATACCATCCCAAATCATAATCTTATTTCAGTCATTTGAAAACGCCCGTTTTTATGTATCACCCTGTTTTCTGTATTTGCACGCTTTTCTACAATCTGCGGGATTCGTTTCAGTACCGAAAATGAAATTGAAGGTTGGTAGGTTAGGTAAATAAACTTCGATTAACCCGAAAGAGTTTCTTTACAAAAAACCTACAAATTACGTTACCTCCCTTAAATTATGCATTCAATTATTGGTAACTGTTATTTATTATATTAACGTAGAGGCGATTAAGGATTTTATATAATAATAAAACCCTTATCCGCACCCCAATGGTGCATAGGGCACTGCGTCATATAAACGATTATTTATAGTTATCTTGATCGTTTACACACGAAGGAAAGGTGATCAGCCCTCCGCTTCAGATACCAGTCCAGGGTAATATTGAATAAATATGACAGTGAAAAAATCACTAATATTTATTTTACCCCCCTTGGGAATCGAACCCGGGATCTCCAGAACGGTAGCCGAGCGTGCTGACCATTACTCTACGGAGACGGACAAAGATTTTATAGGTTTAATTAATTTATCATGACAACGGTTTTTCTGCGCCCAGGTATTGACAAACTATCTTGAATAACAAAACACAAGGGCTACAACATCTTGAGTGTGCCCCTATTCTGGATTATCTTAAATCAGGAGTTATTTTTCAATATTATTTTTGACATTTCAACATAGAATATGTTAAAATTAACTGGTCAAATTATAAGCTTCAATAAAAATTGAAAATAAAGTTTGTGAATTTAATCCAGGATTTGGACCTCAGATAATAATCAAAGAGTTTCTGCTTTTTAAAAACTTTCCTCATCTCACCGTAGATGTCTCTAGTGAACTCTCGTATACTATGTTTCGAGTTTGATCAAAAGTTTTAAGGGTTTGAAAAGTGGGGTTGTCAATTAAAGGTAGAATTGGTGAATGTTACACGTGTGTAAAGTGATCACTGAAACCAGCCTTTGACAGTCCAATATAAGCCCTGTAAATGTCCAGACTTCCATATTCTTTTTCATCTACGTTGAGATGTCAAAAATAATGTAATACAAGGGGTGTTTAATAAATACGTAGACTGACGTCATAAAACAAAATACTCTATTAAGAAGTTACGTATCTGAATTTTCTTCAAAGTTATCACCTTTCTGACGCATACACTTATCCCAAAGGTGTTTCCACATTTGGAAACAGTCCTGGGATGCTTCTTTGTGATGTCCTTCAGTTCCTTTGTCGCATTTGCCTGAATCTTGAGAATTGTCTCAAATATTTTCCTTCTTTCAAAGGACATTTGAATTTGGGAACAAAAATAACCCGGAAGGAGCTAGATCAGGTGAGTAGGGTGGGTGGGGAAGTGATCGAGTGTTTGGCCAAAAATTCACGAGTTCTGAAACCTACATGTACTGATGCGGATGAAACAACAACGCTTTATTTAAAATACTCGATCATGCCAAGTTTTCCTCGGTCTTCCTCTGTTTATATTTTCAACAACATTTATTTTACAAATTTGTTTTACCATTTTTTCCTAACTCATTCGTTCCACGTGTCAAAAAAGTCTCAACACACGTTTCCTTGTTTTATCGGTAATGTTTATCTCAGCCTTGCATCATTTCCTAATTTTAAATTTCTAAATTCAGATCGCATTTTGACTGCATTCAGTATACTTTCAATCTTTTTTTGCCAATTCCATGCTACCCTTTAATATATTAGTATTGGAACCAGGACTCCGTTGAGAAACCTGCTTCTTTCTCCCAGTTAAACTTTACTGATTAGCTTTTATTTGCTATAACTGATTTCAGTGCACCATTCACTCTGTTCCAGCATTCACTCACTTTTCTATATCACTTTCAATCTTTCCGTCTCTAGAAAACATACTTACCAAATATGCGAAATCATTATCTTTTCAAAATTACCCCATTGCTTCTTTTTTGTACATAGATCTATTATATTTTATTTATTGTTTCGGCATTAACTTTGTGGTAAGACATGTTACAATAATTAAAGAAAACACTTCGTTTTTTATCAATTGAGTTTTATTATAGACTACATGTTTCAGAAGTTAAACTTCCATCATTCAGGTCTGTATAATAGTTATTATACAGACCTGAATGATGGAAGTTTAACTTCTGAAACATGTAGTCTATAATAAAACTCAAGTGGTAAAAAACGAAGTGTTTTCTTTAATTATTAGATCTATTTTATTCATTACAAATAAAATAAATATATATTTCAGAAAACAATATATTCTTCGCTTTTTTTTCAATCGTGGGATTGTTTTGAAATGTTGACTTTCATCCTTAAATATGACTTTCATCCTTAAATAACAATAAACAATAGGTATATCGATCGCTTTCACGGAATCCCATTCCGTTTAGTATACAGCTCCGAAGAAATATTGAGATATATTGTTTTTATCATTTTCACGATGGGTTTTGTGATACCTTTACTTTCGGGGATTTATAGAACAAAATATATTTACACAAAAGGTGACGGCGTTCTGACAGCTTTATGTAAAATATTTGTAACCTAAGAAATTCTGTGCAAAAACCTCGAAAAACATATCTTTTTATCCGGTTACGATATCCATCCTTTTCGGAAAATACATAAAAAAGTGAAAATATGTGTCTAAAATTTATATCACTTTAGCAATATATTGGTCTGTTCAATTTTTCTTTACACTAGGGCTAGATTTTACCTTACAAAGGTTTTTGTATAAATATTTTATTGATATCATAAAACATGATATCAAATAATATGCGAATATGATTTTTAAATTTAAATTTTAAATCTTAGTAAATACTCCTTAATTTTAAATTGTATTTTGACTTAACACGAATTAAAATTACCACAGTGTAATAGCCGAATTAATTGTTGATAATATGGATGTCTAGGACTTTACTAGGTAAATCGCTAGTGGCTAATTTAATAAAGTTTTCATCAAAATTTTATTAATTTGTTATAAATATGTGCGAAAATGCAAAACTGAGAAAAACGTTCTCGATAATATCAAAAAAAGGCATGTTGAGATAGTTTGGGCATAGGAATCGAATGAGTGAAGAAAGATAAAAAAGGGTGAATCTGGTTGGTAATATGTAGAAGCAGAGGAAAACCTTGAGGGAATCTTGGCATGATCAAGTATTTCGAATACTTAGAACTGGTCATCAGATCAGGAGTTGAAATAATCAGCGGGTATGTATGAAGAGATGCACGAATGTGGAGGAGGCGAAGATGGTTTGCAAAGACATATTGGTGTGACGTACTATTTTTTCTGCCTACCCCTGTAGGGAAGCAGCTTACTAAAACCAACCAAAGATGCTTCCGTGAACTCGAACATGAAGATTCATTAGATTTATTCATTAAGATTAAGATTCATTAAATTTAGACAGTAGTTATTTTCAATCATGGGTAGAATGGTGAATGTTAAACGTGTGTAAAGTGATCGCTTAATCAGCTTATCTTCCATATTCTTCTTCATCTATGTTGAGATATAATAATGAATTGTCAAAATCATCTACATAACTTACAATGTTCTACAATTTTTCAGACTACGATATTTTTAAAATACACATATTCTTTGTCTCCTCGATATATTTTCTCACTTAAAAAAAATATTTTATTTATTGTTTCGGCATTAACTTTGTGGTAAGACATGTTACAATGATTAAAGAAAACACTTGTTTTTTACCACTTGAGTTTTATTATAGACTACATGTTTCAGAAGTTAAACTTCCATCATTCAGGTCTGTATAATATAGTAATTATACAGACCTGAATGATGGAAGTTTAACTTCTGAAACATGTAGACAATAATAAAACTCAAGTGGTAAAAAACAAGTGTTTTCTTTAATCATTGTAAAAAAATTATATTTCTCTACTTAAAATGTTTATTTATTTGAATGAGAGCGGAAATAAGAAATACTTGTCCGCATTTTCAAACGGCCTGATATACACTTTTATATGTGTGTATATTATATAATTACACATAACAAACATGTTGCCGAATACTTTGGTTTGTGTCAATATTGACAAGAGGGAACAAATGACACAACCGACAGTCTATATAAGTTATTTCTTGCCCGGACATTGAACAACTTCCCCCGAATGACACATTTCTATATTACACAGAGTGATTCATAATGTATTGACGGGTTTAAGAGTGCGTTTTCGGACGTATATTAAGGTCTTGATTCTAGATCTCGTTCATGTCCAATTCTGTTTAGAACACACATTGGAATTTTTGGTTTATTAAAATTATAAATTGAAAAAATTACGTGAAATGTTACCCGGATTTGGAAAATATTAAATTGTAGTTTAACTTATATTGGGCCGGAAGGGGGTTATCAATAGCCCGCAACTTGATTTATTTTAAACTCAGGTTGGATTTAACGTAGGTAATAGTATTTTTACTTAACTTAACTAACTTCTAAGTGGACGAAACCCAGATCTATGAACAAAAATTTGGACCAATAAAAATATTGTGATAAATTACTGGTTAACACGTAAGTGTTACAAAAAATAATGATTTCTTGAATATTTTTCGCAGATACTTTGTGTTATATTTTATTAACTCTATAAAATTAAACAACTTTGTTTTAACCACTTTTTTTTATTATTAGTACACTTTTTAACCTACGGGTTTCATAATAAAAAAGTGGTTAAAACAAAGTTGTTTAATTTTATAAAGTTTAAAATAATATTTAGAATTTGTGGAAGTTTTTGGTAAGGGAATGTAATTGATTTAAAAAATAAATAAAAACATTTAGGATTTTTACGAGGTGTGTGGAAGTTTTTGGAAAGGGAATGTTATTGAAGAATTTAATGTTTTTGAGTTTTAGAATTTAATAAACCCTGATGATGGCAAGGTTCTTGTCGAAACCGGTGGGTTAAAAAGTGTACTAATAATAAAAGTGGTTAAAACATGAAAAAATAATGATATTTTGTGGTTAATTTTTAAAATATATATGTATGTTTTTGACATATCCATAATAACACTTTGAAAACCGTCAATACCCTTTGCACCATGCTGTAGTTACGATGACCTTATTTCCTAAAGCATGAACACGTCTGATATTTGTATAGCTTGATAATTGAAAATATCCTGATAGTATTACAACTAACCCATAGGTAAATTGAGACTATTATTACGATGAAAAATAATGGTCACGTATATTTTTAATACGGGTATGCGCTTGACGTTTAATTTTTTTATACTGATGTCGTTACAAGAGCTTTGCAAAGTTTATAAAAGGAAACTTTGATACTACGATGCATCCGGAAAATCTATACTTACACATTATATACTCGTACGTACAGAAGCTGGAGGAAATAAAGAGAATACAGAAAAGACAGGAAATTAAGTGGCTAATGGCTTACTTCAAAACTAAAAAGAAAATGGGATCCTGAAAAGTTTACTTTATCTGTATTGTAAACCGAAATAACGTAGCATGCTTTAAAATCCAAAATTTTTCATTTAAGTTTTACTTGGAAAATACCACAATTTATTACAGTCTATTTTGACACGTGTTTGATGTATTTTTCATCATTTTCAAACACCGTACAGATAATAAAAATTGTGGTATTTACCATGTAAAACTTAAATAATAAAAAATAGATACTATCGCGAAGTGACTGACGAAACAATTAACTAAATCCAAAATTTTGTTTACTACTTTGCTAGATTTAGGAGTTATTATTGAATATTTTGCCAATTATTATTTTTTATTCCTTCTCAATCTCTACATATCTGCATCCCCTTGCAATATTCTACTGTTGTATCAATTTAAAGGGCAAGACTTATCTATCACCTTGCCTTCATATAATCAACGATTATATAATAAGGTATTATATGCACTTTACAAAATTTTATTCGTAACTTCTGCATTTGATCAATTAGTTATTCATAAACGTTTCTTCTAATTCCTTATTTATAATTATTCCACCAATTCATATATTATCGTTCATTTCATCGTAATATTTCATTTTTATGTGAATTTGAATATCAGGTTTGAACACTATGCCTTCATATAATCAACAATCAAGTGATATGATAATGTATTACATGAACCGTTGTGTGTGTGCAAAACCAGGTAATTATAAATAATAAAATTTTTCACAAATTATCAAAGCAGTTTTTTTCTTGTCATTTTATGATCTATTGGTCTTAAGCTCCTTCCTTTACTCATCTCATCTTATAAATAAGCCAGCTAACTAACTAACCAACAACTTTCTCCCCATAAATTTGTTTTACTATTCTTTCTTCACTCATTTAATTCACATGCACAAACCATCTCAACACACTATAATTTGCATGATATCTATAATTTAATAAAATAACAATAAATAAAAACGAAGTGTATTTTTCTAAAATACAATGAATTGTTTATTTTTTACCAGATTTTTATTATAATGGAGTTTGCATCTAACTTGCAAGGTTTTTATTTAACGTTTAAACTCGTATAAACCGACTCGATACGAAATGGAACGATAAAAGTCAGGCCAACATTTAAATTATGTTACAGCTGATGTTGAATTACTCTTTTCCACTAATTTCATCTTATCATGAATCGGGGGTAGTAATTCTATTGCCGGTTTTACTGTTCAAACTCCAATGGAGGGGGTGGACTGGCCGTTAAACTCCACTTCCGCTTGACAAGGTCGTAAAAACAATAGTTACGTCGTGTTAAGGAATCTCAGGACACGGAACTCAAATACAAGTAATAGCGAAGGTTTAATTCGGGATATAAATCAGAATCTTTAAATTTAAGGATATCACCGAATTTATCATCATTGCGTTAACTCTTTGCTTGCGGTTGGAACACAGTTTGTGACATGTTTGATAAAATGTTTTGTCACCTTCTCATCTAACCCTTCTCCGCACCCAACGGTGCATACGGTACTGCTTCGTATTCACGCAGTGCTATCTTGATTATTAACATATGATGGAAAGGTGATCAGCCCTCCGCTCCAGTTACTAGGGTCCAGGGTAATTTTGATTATTATTTTTAGGGTGAAAAATCATTATTTGTTTTGCCAATAAAAATTGTACTCGGATACTTTTTGAACAGACCTCTTAAATAAAGTACGAACTTAAACTAGCTTATGATAGGTCTAAATGCTCAAACCTCCATTTTTTCTTCACTTTTGTTAAGATATCTTTAAACAAACCAAGTTCACTCAATGTTTTTATACATAAATTATTTTCAAAACAGTACCGCGTATGGTTAAAGTGTTAAGGTTACACGTACTTGAAAAACTCTTAAAAATATTTTTTCATGAGGTTTTTGTTATGTTTTTCTCTCGTTAACATCTAAATTATTTTATTCCGCTGTAAAAAAATATGGCATAAAATAATATAAAATCAAGCCTGAAAACGTTGAGGCTTATAAATAAAGTTAACCGTTATGTTTAATAACGGTTACCGTTTCCTTTTTAACCCAGATTGTATGTATGTAAATTTTGTAACCGCAACAAATTATTTCCAACGCGTTGGGATGAAAGTGATTTGAACGCAAAATATTAAGGCGGTTTATGAATTATATAACATAATAAATTAATAAACCCCCCCCTGAAATTTTCCGTGTTCAAAGGTTCGAATGTGACCGTAAAACATTATATGGGCAAACATTAATAATCGGGGCGATGTGATAGGTTGATTTATTATTTTAACGAAATCCATTTAGTAACCATGGTGAAAAACGCCATACACAGTAATTTTATGAATTTACACATTTATTATTGGTACCTACTTATGAAATTATACATATTATTGCAACATATATTTTTTTGTATTAAAATTTAGCTTCACCCATCTACGTATTACTGTGGCTTAGTTTGGTTAAATGAAAAAAAAAGAAGCAAACTTTTGTATTACCGTAGAACGAGGCTACTTGAACTTTGATGTTTTACTTGAGCCCAGTACAAAAAAGAGATTTAAATCTGTATTTGAATCTCTTTTTTGTTATGTCTACAATAATGAACGCATCGTGACAATAAGTGTCACCTGTGAGGGAAACAATGAATTATGTCGATACGTTCATTATTGTAGACCAAATACAGATCTAAATATTTTTGCACTGGGCTCAAGTAACACATAAAAGTTCAATTAGCCCCATTCTACGTTATGTCTAATTTCACAGTGCCATTTTAAAAATCTAAGAATCAATAATGCAATACAAAATATTGAAAGTGCTAGATGACAACAGTGTTCAAAAGCAAGCTGTGTGTTTTTGGAAATGTTTAGTATTACGTATGTTGCATTAACGTTGAAGAGATGGCGCTGCCAATGCCTTAAAAAGTGTTGGTAATAATCCCGGTAATGATATCCCGATATCCAAAATATCTCTAGAAAATATCTTAATATAAAAAACACTTTTATTAAAACCAGAGATCCTATTTTTAAAAAATAAAAATAAAATTACAGTTTTTGCGACACAGTAAAATTTACACAATATTCTTCTCTACATGCAGCCACTAAAATATCAATTTTAATTTGTGTTTTTAAAATTAAAACACATAAAAAAACCAAGCATTATTTTTTTTTGACAGAAGTATTATCGTTGGGTAATATATCCGAAATTAAACACGGTTATTGGATTGAATTATACTTTTATTTACATATATGATACGTGACGCGTTTTGTCTTATTAAGACATTATCAAACACTTGTTTTTGAGTGTTTGATATCTTAATATGACGAAACGCGTCACATATTATCATTTATATGTAAATTAATGTATTCAATCTAATAACCGTGTTTAATTTTGGATATATTACCTAACAATTCAATATGGAATGCTACCAACTGTCTGCAGTTACAATAAAAAAGTATCATCGTACATTCATTTACCATTAATTTAGTTTTTTTTTAAACTCTTTATTAAACTAACAACAGAAAAAACTTGAAGAAAAAAAAAACCTTGGAGTTGGTAGTTTTACGTAAATTTAAGTAGTATTATATAAGTGTTTAATTGTAAAAAAAATGATCATTAAAAAAATATCATTAATATATTATTAGATTAAAACCAATATTTTAGCTTTTCCACTTTTTTTATTTGACCAGCGACCGGGTTTCGTCGTTACCGACATCATCAGACTGGTGATGTCGGTAACGACAAAACCCGGTCGCTGGTCAAATAAAAAAAGTGGAAAAGCTAAAAATATTGGTTTTAATCTAATAATATATTAAAAATGCAATTCCATCACGAAGTGTCAGTAGATAATATAAATCTATTAAATATCATTAAAATTAATATTTGGCCAAAAATTGAGAATTTTGCCAAAGTTCAGCGAAGCCATGCAAAGAAAATGTCAGTCTAATCAATAAATGCTAATATTTGACCTCTTACCTTTCCCAAAGTGACACCTAATTGCCGCCAGACGATTTTATTTCGGACGAGTCGATTTATTGAATTTTTAAGTGGAGCGGGATGGATCGCTCTGATAGTTATGTCATCTCTGGTTGAATTTTCTTGACATTTCTCCGAATTTCAAGTCTCGGCAAACAATCACAAATGAAATTAATTACTCAATTTTAATTAATTTGGACGCTGTGCTTATCCAGCAGGATAAATTTATGGGCGGTTCCTAATGAAAACTTTAACGTATTTTATTGTTTATTCGGTGAGTGAAGGGTATTTAAACTATGGAGTCATTATAATCAAATTACAGTTATCCTTCGTTATCTGTGGTTTCATTGTCCGCAGTTTTGCATATTTAGAAGATTTTTCTAATAAAGCTACTTCATCTATTTCTTCTTTTTCTTCTTCTTCTTTTTCTGCTTGGTGTAGGCCTTGTGTCCTGTTTTAAGAGGAATTAACCTCCTGCGCTGTCGTTTCCCAGCTGTCAATCTATCTCTTTGGTGATCTGCCTGGGAGTCGTCTACCTTGGAGTAAGCTGTACAATTCAATGTAGAGGAGGCTGGATGATTCCATTCTTCTGACATGCGCATACCGTTTCGTTGCCTAACGACATCTTCAATCTCGCATATATCCTGAAAATTTTTTAAAAGTTTTTTATCATTTATTTATTTAGGCACATACACAATCATAAAATAAACAGTTTAACGTCATAATAGCTTTCCCGAAAGGGTTGAGTATAAACTCTGCCTACTCATGTATAAATCAATACACAATATGGCTCCAGAATATCTTAAGGAGCTGTGTATTCCAGATGAATTCGTTGATAGACGTCTCACGCTTCGACCGGCTACAACGTCTGCAATGGGCAAAGTGATCTTACCAGCTCGCAACCAACGCACTAAATTTGGCGAGCGTGCCTTTGCTGTTGCAGGACCGACGGCGTGGAATGCTCTTCCACCAACGGTTAGAAATAGTGAGAGTGAGATGATCTTTAGAAAAAGACTAAAAACACATTTGTTTGCTAAATCATTTCCAACATAATATTTTCCCCAATTCATTCACAGTGAAGCGCCCTTGAGGTATTTTTTTACGAAAATGGCGCTATATAAGTTATCCAAATTTATTATTATTATTATTTTTATTAATTGATGTTTCTGTCTTAACAGATCTTTTTTCCGATTTTAGTTATATTAAGAGTCTAAAAAAAGTTTCTAAGTAAAACATTAATTAAAAATGGATAGATTCTACCACAAAGTGACTGCCGAATCAATTTGTGAAATTAAAAAAAGTTATATTAAAAGTTAATAAAAACACGATTATTCTTTTGTCAAAACAATTATTAATGTTTAGATTTTTTATGTATTTTAGTTTAAAAAAACTTGCTTTAAAAGTGATATTTAAGTAGCTGCCTATGAAATAAAATTATATTTTAATTTTGCTAAGCGAATTACAAATTTATTTTATGTATGCATTTTTTTAAGGAATGCTAATCATACATACTGTCTCATGAGATTGATATATGTATGTATGTAAAATATCTAGAATTTTCGAAATTTTGAATTATGTGGTTGTCAATCGTGGGTTGAATGGTGAATGTTGTACGTATGTAAAGTGATCACTCGTCATGGCTATAACTGGTCATAAGCCCTGTAAATACCCAGACTTCCATATTCTTCTTCATCTATGTTAAGATGTAAAAAACGTTTTTATGTTCAGCTGAAGTAATGTTAACACTACGACAGCAAAAACTATTAAAACTTATAAACGGTTGATGTTAATCAAAAACTAAGGACTCAATCGAGAGAATTCAAACGAAATTCAAATATATTCAAATCAAACAGTCTACTACGAGAACATTGCAATCGCTCAGAGCTCTTTTCAAAGGACTTAGTTAAATATAAGTAAGTTATTTAGTAAACTCCAAGAATCCTTTTGTTTTATGCATCCCTTGAATTCACTACTAAGAGTCGTTCGGAGCAAGGAACGATTTAATCATCACTATCTACCTTCTGTTTATTTTTCTGTTAATTAAACTACTAAAATAAATAATACATTTTATTTATTTTATACTAACGCCTGACTGTTGAGTTATCAATAGATAAATCATGGATTAAATGAGTAGCGATTTAATCCTTAATTATGCTGGATTTCCAAAAACAATAAAGTTTTTATGATGATGAAGGAAAGGAGTCCCTCCTTTCCTTCATCATCAGAGAAATCAGCCCTCCGCTTCAGGTACCAGTCCAGGGTTATATTGAATAAATATTACAGTGAAAAAATCACTTATATTTATTTGACCCCCCCTGGGAATCGAACCCGGGACCTCCAGAACGGTAACCGAGCGTGTTGACCATTGCACTACGGAGGCAGACATTTTATTTTTTTAATAATAATATTTTTTTTGAGCGATGGATTTCTTTATCAATGAGAAAAGTACTTTTGTTAAGTAGAAGAGATGGTTTCCGTCAAATGTCTGCCGCCAGTTTGATACACATTTGTGCCAGTTTGATCTATCTGTTTTTATACTGCAGCTGTCTAGTTTTAAAGTCAAATTTTAAATATGATTGACGTACGACGCCATTTGATAAAATTATAACATCATCCGATACGGTGATTAATTTTGTGCCATCCTGTATTACACATCAAAATAAAGAAAAAACGTCTAAAATTTTTCAAGTGAAAAATTGGAATTATGAATATCGTTTTATTTTTATATCACAAAAAATTAAATTTAAAAGTCAGAAATACTCGATGGGAAAATATACACTCGAATTCTTTCCCATAAAGTTTTAAGGTTAAAATTTAAGAAACATAAGATTAAAATTTCAAATATACTTATTTGAATTTCAATAACAAAATGCTTTTTTAACTTCTGTACAACCAGGAATATGAATTTCAAGTGATGTTTCCTTCTCAGAAATAGAATTCGTTAAGTCAACCGACACGTGGATTTTAAAATTGAAAAACAACATACCAGCTTGTGATAAAAATAAGAAGGTCATAAGTCCTGTTAATACCCAGACTTTACTATTCCCAATCTTTGTTAATATTGTTTCATATTTTTGTATTTAAAAAGCATTGTTAACTTTGTGGTATGGTAAAACAAAACTATTCTTTTCATTCACTCTTTCGGGTTATGAAGAAGTGTTTTTTAAAAAGGTATTACACAAAGTGAATGATGGATGATAAGGAGAGTGTTATTTTGTTTCATATTGTTCATCTTTGTTTATGAGTCCCCCTCCGTGATATAATGGTAAGCTTGTTTAGCTACCGTGCTGAAAGTCCCGGGTTCAATTCCAAGAGGGAAAATAAATATTAGTGATTTTACATTCCAATATTACCCGGGACTGGTTCCTGAAGCGCAAGAGTGATCACCTTGCATTCATGTGAGTAACGATAAAGATAACACTACGTCAATATGATGGTGTGTTTTATGCACTATTGGGTACGGATAAGGGTTTGAAGATGTTTAAATGTAAAAATAACTCCAAAATTATTTTGTATTTTGACGCACTCAAAATGTGAACAAGAAAACACCTTTAAGTTGAAAAATATAACATACGCAGGACTATTTTTTTTAAATTTTAATGTAAACACTGCTTTTTTCGAGAACTAAAGATAGTTTCATTACTAGGTTAAAATAAAAACTGTTTGTATTTTTACTTATGCAATTTACCTGTTGATTATTAATATATTTTTTTTCAAATCGACAAAATTTTCAGGTCGTCAGCCCCGTAAATGCCCAGACTACCATATTCTTCTTCATCTTTGATGAAATGTAAAAAAAATTAAATAAAAATAACTCCTGTTATTGGAGATACTCCAGATTTTCTGAACAAGTATTTGGACACACTCAAAATGTAAATTCGTGTTTATATTTTAAAACAACAACTTTTTATGTTTGACTCAACATAGACGAAGAAAAATATAAAAGTCTGGTTATTTACATGGCTTACGTCTTGTCATTGGCTGGTCAAGTGATCACTTTACTTAAAATCTTGATGTATAAAAACGATACATGTCCAAATTATTTAAACGTTTGTTTACATATTCATGTACAATTTAATTCAATAAAATATTAATATCTTTATTCCTGCATTATAAATGTTCAGTTTCGGTTTAAAGTAAAGAGTGTGATGTATTATTTCAACATTCCAATATAAATCTGAAACTATTGAGAAGCTTTTATTATTTTCAGACGTTTTCTTTGTTCTTTGTGAGTAATATTATACGCGAGCCGTTATTTTCTTGTTTTTGTATTAACAGAGTGGAAAGTACTGTCGCAAAGTATAAAAGACAATATTCAAAGAACTAAGAGAAATAAAGTATGATATTCACTATTTTCTGACATAAATAGGTTGAATGAACCGTTTATTGGCACATCGCCTTCAACGCATATTAAATATTACTTCCTTTTAGGATAAAAGGTAGGTACTTTAAAAAATGTTTTACTTACAAGATTTTGAGTGTGTCCAAATACTTGTTCACTAATCTGGATTACCTCCAATTATATGAGTTTTTTCATATTATTTTTTGACATTTTTTGACATCGCTGCATTTGCAAAATGCAGCGATACGTGTCACAATAGATTTTAAGATGTAGTAGTATTTACTATGTGAAACTTAAATTAAAAACAAATAAATGTATTATTTTTTGACATCTCATCAAAGATGAAGAAGAATATGGAAGTCTGGGTATTTACGGGGCTGACGACCGTCATAGGCTGGTTTATGTGATCACTTTACACACGTGTAACATTCACCAATTCTACCCATTATTGACAACCACACTTCTCAAATTCTTGGAAGTTCCATATATATGAACCAATTTTGAAATATTGTTCTTGAATCACTAGAACTTCACTAGAGACATCTAATAATTAAAATAGTTTCTGCTTAATAAAAAGCTTCTTTTCATCTCACCAATAGATGAGATGTCAAAAATAATACGTTTTACTTATATGTACGTATGATTTTTTTTTTTGTACTCAGATAGATTTGTTTTTACATTTTATAAATTATATGTATTATGTAACGGCTCTTTAGGCATAGCCTGTGTTGAGCCCAAATACTTGCATGTTAATACAATAAAGAAGATTTTCAAAGTTTTTTTTTAATTACTAGATTTTATGCAAAATAATATACTATAACAATTCACCATAGAAAGGTTGTACAATAAAGATAATCATTAATACTAAGTCTGGACTCTAATTAATTCCCTTTCTACTTTGTCCCTACCAACGAGAAGCAACCATCGACGGACACTGTTCTTACAAACATGATCACTTTTGGAATTCTCAATGGTTACAGGCAGCAAGTTAAATACTTATCATTGGTGATGGTTCAGTATTGTTTGGAATGATCAAGTTTGTCAAATAATTTAATGCGGCCAGGTCAGGTGTCAAAATAATAGGCGAATATGTATGAAGAGATGCATGAGTGTGGAAGAAGCGAAGAATATTTGCAAAGACAGAGTGGTATTTCGTTCCATTTTCTCTGCCTACCCTTGCATCGAAGTGGCGTGATGGTAAATTTGTATGTTAATTAGATATATATGTATATGATTTACATTTTAATATGATTTAATATGAAATAATTCCTTTTATATTTTCCTTAATTTAAGTTAATTATTGTTATTGATTTTATAAAGATAATTAATGCGCATAAGGATGAGATGTCAATATGTCCAAAAATATACTCCTTAAAAACAAAAACAAAAAGCAAAAAACAAAAAAAACGATTTTAAAAGAAGTATTTGGACGCACTCAAAATCTCTTGAATAAAAAAAAACTTGAAACTATCTAGCTTTAATGTTTTAATTAAAAAAAAAATCAATTGTAAAATACCACTTTTCAAAGTTTTTGTATAAACACGACTAGTTTCAAGAAATATAGATGGTTTCATTAACAGGTTAAAATGGAATGTGTTTGTGTTTTTATCTTTATCTATCGCCTTTAAAATCCTTTTTTTATTATTTCAAGCTTTTTTGTCTAAGAGTCAAAATCACTCCGAAACGATGTTTAAAAAAATTAGATTAATTTTTCATTCTTGAGTTTGAAGTTAATTTGCAGTATTTTTATAGTATTGCAGATTTATGCTGAGCACACTAAAAACCGCTGACCGGACCTAATTTATCAAATGTCGTATAAGTATACGGTATTTCATAGTTATGAGAAAAGGGAAACAATTGTCACGAAAACTAACAAATAACGTAATCTTAAAATCCGACATTCGTTTCACCTGATTAAATTTCTGATTTAATGCCAATTAAAGAATATAAATGACATCTCAATCAATATACTACGCTGTGTTACCTGCTTTTTTAATACCGAAATTCCCGAATTCTCATAAAAATTATTAACTATGGTAATATATTCAAAATTTATGACATTCATAAATACACATTATTACCATTTATATTGTCTTTTCCCATTAATACCGTTCAGAATAGGCTACCAATCACGTTAAGTGTATTCTACTTTTGTTTCAATACCACGTGTTAAATTTGTATCAAACCTATAGTTTAGGTGTTAGTTACAAGGGGTGGATTGTAAAATAATATGACATTTTATTTATTGTTTCGGCATTAACTTTGTGGTAAGACATGTTACAATGATTAAAGAAAACATTTGTTTTATACCACTTGAGTTTTATTATAGACTTCATGTTTCAGAAGTTAAACTGCCATCATTCAGGTCTGTATAGTAACTGATGAATAATGGAATGATGAATGATAAAAGTTTGACTATAAGTTTTCAGAAGTTAAACTTCCATCATTCATCATTCCATTATTCATCAGTTATTATACAGACCTGAATAATGGAAGTTTAACTTCTGAAACATGTAGTCTATAATAAAACTCAAGTGGTAAAAAACAAGTGTTTTCTTTAATCATTGTAAATAATATGACTGCTGGATAAGTGTGGTATATATGGGTGGGATATTTTTTAATGAGATACTAGCTGTATTTGGCCACGTATATTGTGGCTCAGATGAGCTAAATGGAATAGACAGGAAAGAACATATAAAAACACGCGCATTCGATTGCAAAATTGTGATAAAATTTAAAATCAATAAGTGATAAAATTGGAGTATATTATGTATAACACTATCCTGATCATTCATCGTTCATTTTGTGTTATACCACTTTAATACTACACAAAGTGAACGATGAATGATAAGGAGATTATTTTATTACCATACCACAAAGTTAACAATGCTTTTAATATACAAAATAAACATTATGTATGTCAATGTTGGCTTATTTTCATAATTTAGATTTCGATTTTTCTAGAAAAATCTGAAAGATATGATATCATTAATTTTCTTGGAGTCTTCTTCTAAAGAGAAAATTAAACATCTTATGAAAGGGAATAAAACATTTCATATCACGATGATATTCGATGAATAATTTTTTTATGAAACTATATATTTAATTAACTATATATATATATTTATTGAAATTATATATTTAAATTAAAAAATTGATAACATTTATTCTTTTAACTTTTTTACTTAAACACTGTAATATTATCACTATGATATTCAATAAATTTAAGAAACTGAACATATTCATTGTTATTTAAATATAAAAATTAAACACTTTTGAGTTGATAAAGTAAATTCAGCTATTTCGAGAAGTAAAATTTTTCTCATCAATAGGTGAAAATACAAACAAGTCGTGTTTATATTATTGAACCCATAATTTTTTTAACTGTTTTATATTTAAATCATCGTGTTTTTCCACCAAATTATTACCAAGTCATTATGTAATACATTTTTCATATAAAGATTTATTACAAGGTTAACAGGTCTTGTGAAAATGAGTACATGTATGTTTGTTTAAGTTGATGTAATACTGTGTAATAAGTGTTTATTTTTATATTTAAATCATTATAATTAATACCAAATCATTATGTAGTACATTTATTGTAATTAAGATTTAAAACAAGGTCAAATATTAACAGGTTTTAGCGAATATGGGTATATATTGATTTGTTTATGTTGATTTACTATTGTGTGATAAGAAACTAACTAACTAACTTACCATCAAACGCCACACCACTCTGTCTTTGCAAACATTATGCATCTCCTCATACATACCCGCCGATTGTTACGACTCCTAACCTGACCACTTTCAAGTATTTGGTATACCTGATCGTGTCATGTTTTTCGGTCTTCTTCTGCTCCTTTTTTCCAATTACATTCGCCTGATAAATTTGTTTTAACGTTCTTTCCTCACCCATTCGTTCTACATGTCCAAACCATCTCAACACACCTTTCTTAATTTTATCAATAATGCTTATCTCAGCTTTGCATTCCTTCCTTATTTAACTATTCGGACATCTATCATACATTGTTTTGTCGCACATTCTTTTAAATCTATAAGTCATCATATTATTTGAAAAAATGAATACTAAATTGTAATACATTTTTATTCATGTAGATTTGTTACAAGGTCAAGAATTAACAGGTTTTGCAAATATGGGTGTATTAAGGTTTGTTTATTTTCACTAATATGTTTAGTAAAATAAACAGCAGTTAGTTTAGGAAGACTTATCGAAACGGCTGAATTAGCTCGTCCTAAATCATCGATGAACAACGGTCCATAAACAAAAATTATGAACGTGCTGTTAGCCCGAGATGTGAGAGACAACCTTCGATTTTCCGTGCTTCAAACCATATTATCGGACTTAGTAATTGATAATCGCTTTGTGGGGGAAGCTTTTGCGATTTGAATGTTTTATTTCATGAATGTCGATGGAATTCGTTTAACGCCAATATTTTCTTAAACGTTCAGTTAATAGACAAATTGCTTGGGGGAGGAAATATTTTGGTATATGCGGCATTTTTATTACGAAACAAAAAGTAATTTACCGACTCGATGAATAAAAGAGCATACTTCATATTTAATCGGATGAAAAAAGGAGTGGTTGTGATCAACATACCAGCTTTGATTTCTGAAAAATTAACGAATTATTAAATGAAAAACGAATTCATTAAATAACATATGAATGTCTGTTCAAATGGAGTTTTTTTCCACGTGAGTAAATATAAAAATGTATTCATTTATATACATTAAGGTATGACCTACATTTTATAAAGCACATAATAATTATTTGTTCTGACCAGTGAGCTTTTGAGTTGAAAATAAGCAGAATAATGCATCAAATATATTCGATAAAAATATGAAAATTATTTAAAATCAAATATATTTAAAAGACAATAATGAAAACAATAAAACGTCATTTTAAATTCGTGGGATTTTTTTCACAATCATGGCTTTAAATTTACAAAACGACTCTCCTTTATAATATTAATAGTTTTATAAGTATTTATTGATAAAATATCATTATTTTAAAGCAAACATTACAGTATTGTTTTTTATATAAAAAAATTCAAATACAGAAGTTTTAGGATGTGAATTTGTTTGCTCCGTTTTAAACCTTTTTTACACGGTTTAAACCTTATTTGTTATCTAGAATACATCGTTCTGCCGCACATACATCTGAGTGATAGTATTTCGACTATTGTTAGTTTATTTTTATTTTTTTTTCAACTCTATGTTGCATTTTGTTAGTACCAGGTCTCGGTTATGAATTCCTAGTTTAGCTTCTGCCATTCTTATCCTAAATCACCATTCAATTTTATTGTTTTCTTCAAGGATCTAGTGAAATTCAAGCACATTGTTTCAAAATGTAACCATATATATATATATATATATATATATATATATATATATATATATATATATATATATATATATATATATATATATATATATATATATATATATATATATATATATATATTAGAGTGGGCCGATGACGTTTTTTTGCGAATTTAGCAATGAAAGCGGTCTAAAAAGTTGCATTTTAGATCGCACATAAAGAGAAAAATATTTAAAAAAATATTCGATACTACTTTTGGCCCTCAACCAGAGCTCAAAGTTTTCGGAAAACCCATTTTTTTACGCTTTACCCGCTGCCATTTCGTAATTTATTATTAAAGACAGTCTAATTAAATGTTACGATGTGTAATATACTTTACTTAAATAGCACATAAAGGAAAAAGTTACACTTTACGTTGTTATAAATAGGTAGCGTTGTTTTAGTATGTCTTTATATCCATCAGTTTTCGGCCGGCGCGCGGCGCTCTGAGGAATCGGTTGCGCTGTCCGTAATTTTCTTAAGATCCCTGTACTTTAAAAACGAGTTAGATTTTAAAATATTTTATAATTTAGGTTACAAATTATCTTAAAAAACGATCAAAGTTATTTTAAATACATTATTATGTTAATTAAAACCGAAATGAGTTCATCTAAACCCTGTATAAAATAACACTAGATATTGGTTTTTAGCCTCTTTTATTTTTGGAATTTTTCTCGAACCGGTTTCAAAAAGAACTTTTTTTATTTTCAGGGATAGACATATACATGTATATTCCAGAAGACAACAAGGTTTTTGTCGAAACCAGTTAGAGAAAAGTATCAATTATGGATGTGGTAAAAAACCAAGTTCTAGTTTTATTTTATACAGTTTTATAAAATGTGCCACAAAATATCTGCCAAAAACATTCAAGAAATAAGTTTAACACGCTACTAACATAGACATAGACATAGACATAGACATAGACATAGACATAGACATAGACATAGTGAGGTAGTTTGTGCCATATTTGGCGTACCATCAGGTCAAATCGTAGAAACGGTATAAAAATGATGATAGGCACTATTGACTTAAAATAATCTTCAAAAATTCATCGGAAAAACAGCCGAACTTCAAAAATAAATCGAAAAATTATCGCATATCAAAACAAGGTTACAACACCTTTGTTTTAATGAAAATGGAATAAATATTTACAGGAAACTACAGAATCAGTGAGTTCAAAATCATTCCCTGAACCTTCATCGTCCAAGAGGAAAACTTTACAACTACATATAACAAGTGTGTGTAAACGATTTGGTTTTTCCGACCGATGGGCTGCAACTTTGACTTTTGTTGTTCTAAAAGACTACAAGCCATACTACACCAATATGATTTTTACTTATGATTTTTACTGTACCTGTAAACCTACTACATACTCTAAGCTGGGACCATCTGTGTCAATCTATTACTATTGAATATTGTTAACCTGAAATCGTGAAACCTGAAAAAACCAACAACCTGGAAAAATGGCACACTCTTGATAACTGACAACTGTTCATTTTAAAATACACAAATAATTGTCAATGTTTACGCTTTAGTGTGGTTAATTGTAATAAGAAAACCATAGGATAGTGCAAATTATGTAATTGAAATAATAAGTTTATCCGGAACTTTGGGGATGATTTAAAATCAAAAAAGATCCTGTCATTCAAAGGAATGCTTTTTTGTTCATCCTATAAACTCAGTTTCAATATTGTTATTGGATACCAGAAGCCATATCGGGACCTTAATTTGAGAAGAATCATCGAAACTCGGAAGAAGACAGATGCAAACCTTAAGGTTATTTAAGTTACCGAAGCTCAATTTTCAAGCTACCAACTACATAGAAATAATTATCAGGGCTAAATCATAAGTTACACAACCACCAATCTTAATTAAAATATCGGACAGCTTTTAAGAGATGATTTTAATAAATCGAAGATCAGTTTTTACTGTATCCTTCATCCCTTGTCACATGTAGGCCTTGTGGAACGCTGCGTTAAAATGGTGACAGAAGCCTCGATAACAGTAACTGGCCAGAAAGCAAAAGATGGAATTATGCGAACTAAAATAATGTACAGGACTAAAATACCATCATTCGATAGTAAGAAACAGTGTAAATAAAAAAAAAAAACTTATATTTTCGCACTCTGCTTTATATAGAAAAATCTGTGAATTCCGTCATTTTTATGGTTTGAAAAATAAATATAAAGCCAATTTCTAAATTTCTTAATAATTTGTGTTCTTGCTGAATGACTTCAACTTAAATGACTTCTTTTATTTATATATATTTTTTTCTTATAAACGTGAAATTTTTTATTTTGTGGGAATTGAGAATTTCGTTGAAAAATATCAAAATGTTAAAAATTTCAATCTTGGTTGGTTTGTCGTTTTTAATTAACAAAATGTATTTAACATAATTTTAATTGTTTATAAAGATAATCTTTAACTTATACTTAATCACACTAAATATTATAACACATTTTAAAAATACCGGGATATAAGAAAAAACACGGAGAGCGCAACCAATCCCTTTGAGCGCCGCGCGCCGGCTTAATACTGATGGAAACAATGACTTACTAAAACAACGCTACTGATTTATAACAACAAAAAGTGCAACTTATGACCTTGTGTGCTTATTAAGAAAGGTGTGTTGCATATATTAACATTTAATTAAACTGCTTACATTACTAAAATACGAAATGGCAGCTGGTAAAGCACAAAAAATAGCTTTTCAGAAAACTTTGAGCTCTGGTTTAGGGCCAAAAGTAGTATGGAATATTTTTTTAAATATTTTTTACGCTATGTGCAATTCAAAATGCAACTTTTTAGACCCATTTGTCTTTGATATCTAAAAAAATATTTTTTTTCATACATCAACGGCCCACTCTATATATATATATATATATATATATATATATATATATATATATATATATATATATATATATATATATATATATATATATATATATATATATATATATATATATGTATTTATATATATATATATATATATATATATATATATATATATATATATATATATATATATATATATATATATATATATATATATATATATATATATATATATATATATATATATATATATATATATATATATGTATATATATATATATATATGTATATATATATGTATATATATATATATATATATATATATATATATATATATATATATATATATATATATATATATATATATATATATATATATATACATATATATATATATTTATATATATATATATATATATATATATATATATATATATATATATATATATATATATATATATATATATATATATATATATATATATCTATATATATATATATATATATATATATATATATATATATATATATATATATATATATATATATATATATATATATATATATATATATATATTTATATATATATTTATAGAAATTCCAAAAATTTCATCATGTATGGTTCTATTTTGGAACATAATACTAGAATCACTAGAATTTCACTAGACACATCTATTGGTGAGATGAAAAAATAATATGATAAATTACTTTTAAAATTGGAGATAATCCAGATTTGTGAACAAGTACTGTATATGGACAAACTCAAAATGTTGGAGTAAATTATGTATGTTAGTCAATATTGACTAGCTTTACTCACATATGATTTTTTTGGGTCAGTAATTAAAAAAATGAGGAGAACGATTTCTTAAATTGTGTTTTTTTAAGCTCAGATATTTGCAAGACATGACATATATCTTTAAATGTATTTCTTATCTTGATCAAGAAAGGGTGTAAAATATTTAATATCACGTCGATATTCAAAACATTTCTCAGATATCGTCAAAATGTCGTATTTCTGTCAACTTCTGATTCATCGAGATATAAGAATAAATAATACCCGTCGAACTATTTCTAAAGAGTGACATAAATTATCGAAAAATCTTATATTTCATGATAACATTCGGCAGAGGATAATTTATAAATAAAATATAAAATTTTCTGCAAGAGACTTTATTGTATTTCTATTTATAAAAAAAAAAATGTGGCAAATTTTTCTTTACAGATATTCAAATGGTACATTAAGCACTATAGGATCAATACGGTGTTATTTTTATCATTTAAATGTCAAAAAATATTTTTTTTGCACCAAAATGAGGCTTATAAAAAAGAGGAATGACTATTATATAGACTAGAAAAAGCTGATCAGATTACCAGAGTTAGTAACTGTTTATTTTTTTACTCTGTTTTAAACCTATCTTTACATTGTTGTAAACCTAATTTGTTATGTGTCACCCATCATTTTGCACTGCAACTCATTTTTTTCTTATTTATTTAAAATAAATGTGTTGTCTTCAGTTTTTCTACGGCATTTTTTCTGAATTGGAAGGCGTATTAAAAAACTATTAGCTTAATATCTATGAATATGAAAGTTGTTTTTATTTTCAACACGCCTGGCAATTTAGAAAAATTGATAACATAAAAATTGGATAAAAAGCGTTTAAATGTTTAAACTCATTTTTTTCCTTTAGTTTTAAATTCTGTTCTTGTTTTTTTTTTTGCTTCCATCTCTATTTCCTCTTTTATCCTTTATTTATTTAATGTATTTTGTTTCTTCTTCTTTTTTTGCTTGGTGTAGGTCCTGTGGCTTGTTTTTAAGGGGGATTAGCCTCCTACGATGTCGATTCCTAGCTGTCGGTCAATCTCTTTGGTGGTCTACCTTCGGGAGTCGTCTACCTTGGGGTCAGCCGTACAGTATAATGCGGGGGAGTTTGGATGAGTCCATTCTCATCACATGCGCATACCATTGTCTCCTTGGTTGCCTTCCCCACCTAACGACATCTTCGACTTCGCATATTTCCTTATCCTGGCGTTCCTAATTCTGTCTCGTAGACTCTTGCTAGATATGCTTCTTAGAGTTTTCATTTCTGACACTCGAAAGAGCGTTTTTTGTACCTACTGCGTCCGCTCTACTTTCGATCCCATACGTCATGATGGGTCGCACACAAGTTTTGTAAATTTTGATTTTGCTGCCGATCTTCATCTGAGGATTTTTCAAAAAAAAAATCATGCATCCTGAGATGGCTGCAGCCTTGTTTACTTGCCCCATCACTTCACATCGCAGATCCGTTTGACCACACAGGTCCACACCCGGGTATTTGAACTATTCCACCTGTTCCACTAAGACGCCATCCACAGTCATGCTACATCATACCGGGATCCGAGAGAACACCATGCTATTAGTCCTTGTAGCTGATACTGGTAGTCATCTATTTTTTTTTTGACTAACAAGATGGAATGCTTTACAAGAGTAGATGCAGGTCCCCTTCAGCCATCCATATAGCAAACAATATCTATGGTTTCCTCTCTCTGTATCCTTTATGTAGTAACGAATGGAGGCTTAAAAAAAGCAAATTCGGTTGCCATCTTTTTCATCGCTTCCCTGTTATTTAAAGCAGCTGTGACCGGTATAAATACTTTCGAGAATACCGCCCACATCTAAGTCAAATAACAATTGATCAACAATTGTTTACCATTCATCTTCCAAACCAACATGCCTTCTCTTTAACACAAACACCGAACTATTTTCTTGTAATAACTAACAATTCTCAAAGGTCAAACTTGACTCAAGTTATCGCATAGCAATGTCAACTGTTTGGTTCTGTTGTATGAATTATTGTGATTGCATTCCGTAGTAGCAGAATAATTTTGTATTTAAATACAGGGGGAATCAAACAAGAAATTGATTGGATCAAGCTATGACTAATAATTCTCTCTGGCTCTAAAATAACTTCATTCCATAACGATTAACCCATTTGGATTCCATAAATTACCTTTTGTGTTCGCTTCCTGGCAAGCCTGCAATATTAAAACACATGTAATCAATATAACACTATGATCATTTACTGTATGATAGTCAAATGATAGCACTTCAGGTATTAGTTTAAGGTATGAGTTTAAGGTATTAGTTTAGTTTAACATTTTACAGTCTAAAATAAAAACCGTATAGTTTTATCCAAATATATTTTATTTGACCAGTGATCTGGTTGTGTCGTCACCGAAATCGCCAGTCGATGATCGCCAGTCTTATGATGTCGGTAACGATTAAACCAGGCCACACATCAAATAAAATAAACGTGTAAAAACTTGATGATTGTTATTTTATTAAATAAAACGCAGTTTTACTAAGATATATCATTGAAAACTTAAAAAAAAAAAAAATTGGAAATTTTTCAAATTTATTATCTGCTTCCATAGCATAGTGGTTTGAAAACTTAACTAACTATGCTGGAATCCCCGGGTTTGATTCCCTGAAAATCAAAATAAATATAACTGTTTTTCATTCTTCTTTTGTTCAACCATGGACCGGTTTCTGAAACGCAAGACCTTACCTTCATACAATAAGCGATGAAATTGTTTAATATAATGCAGTATCGTATGCACCATTGGATAAAAATACTCACTTGTAGTATTTGTTTTGAACCCCGAGTAGTCAAAACTTACACTAGCCTAATTCTTGAAGGTCAATCTAGGTTTGACTAATAAACGATATGGGCGGACTTGAAATCGATACTATGATTCGTATTTTTGTAAAGCAGTGCCTTTTTCTTAGAATTTCTGTTTTAGTAATTTTTGCTTTCATCGTCCGTCTTCATAGTGTAGTGGATAGTGCGTTAGGCTACCATGTTGGAGGTCCCGGGTTCGATTCCCAAGAGGATCAAAATAAATATAATATTAGTGATTTTTCACTCTAATATTTATTTTATATGACCCTGGACTAGTACCTGAAGCGGAAGGCTAATCATCATTCCTTCTTGTTTTTAACGATCAAGATAACACTGCTTCTTTATGATGCAGTGCCCTATGCACCATTGGGTGCTGACAAAGGTTAGAAGAAGTAATTTTTGCTTTGATAGTAAAATTTGAATCATTTTTCTTTATATCGACATTTTTAGAAAGAATTAGAAATGATATTCGGTTTACATTCATTCGTTTTTACCAATGACGGGTGGCAACAAAAGCTATCGGTTTATAAATCAAATCCGGGTAGGGGATGGAAGCTTTCAATAAAGCTACTTCAGAATAAGTTGTATCGTAAGCCGGGGGATTATACGGATGAATCTATTGAACGGTACTATGATCGTCTGGTAATGAATAATTAATTGAAATATAACCAAGGCACTCAGTGGGTAATTTGTTCCTCAAGAAACTCGAAATGATTTCAACAATACAGCATTATCTGACTGGATTAAACGACTAAATATTGAAACTGAATTGGCCCAGAGTTTTCGAAACAAAGATTTTATCATTTTCTGTATGTACTGCCATTTAATATCAACAGTAAAAGGGGAAAAAACACTTAAATCTACAAAATCTGACATTTATGCGAGAAGATGAAAGCTGATAATTTATGGCCTGTTTACGAAATGAAATATTTGATGTACAAGAAAATATTTGTACTAAACGCGAACAAGTCAAATAAACGAGATAATTCTTAAGCGTAAAAAATCAATAAATTATGATTTATCTTTATTTTTTTTTTTTTTTTTTTTTTTTTTTTTTTTTTTTTAACTCTTTATTCCAGCTTGACTAAGTGGTGGGTGCAATACTTAGTCAGCCATATATGTTTTACAACATTTTATTAAAACAATGAAATTAGAAATAAGAAGGAAATAAGAAATTGAAAGAAATAATAAAAAATAAAAATAAAAATAGAAATAATAATAAATTTGGAGAGATGTAGACGAGAATTAGCTCGCTGGCAAACGCAGCACTGCGCTCCAGTGCCGCCACATGTCCAGCCCCCATCTGTGCTCCACAAGCCGCTTTATGATGAGGTTGGAGCTCTTCATCAGCCTCTCCCGGAAGCCTGCCACTCGGTGCCTTAACAGGCCATCCCAATGTGGTAGGCGTGCTGTGGCAAACATACCACTCGCGCTGCAGTGTCGGGGTAACTTCATTAAAGCTCTGTAGCCGTTATTGTAGCATATTTTCATGCTCTTTAAGCTTCGTTGTGTAACCTTACACCATAGTTCGCTGCCGTATTGCTGCGTACACAACACTTGGAACAGTCTATTTTTTACCTGCGCGGAGCAGTGGGCAAAGCGGCGTGTCAGCATATTGGACCGCACGCAATGAGCACGATACTGGCGCTTGATGTCCTCATCATCCGCACAGTTCTCCTGTAGGATATGTCCCAAATACTTGAAGCTACTTACCCGCTTAACTTCTTGTCCATTTATAGTTATGGGCGGTACCTTTAATGAGTAATTTTTGGGTTTAAATACCACAAGCTCACATTTTTTGGCGTTGTACTCTAGGCCGTTTTCTGTGGCATAACATTCACAAATGGCAATAAGTTTACGTAGGCCAGCTATCGATGGTGCCATCAGGACCATATCATCGGCGTATGAGATGGCATTCACTCTCCCTCCTCCTATGGAGCATCCCGCATTTACTTGGTTTAACCTATCATGTAATGCATCCACGTAAAGGTTAAATAGGCTAGGAGATGTGATTCCACCTTGTTTGAGTCCTCGCTGAGCTTTAAACGGAGTTGAGGTTTCGGTCCCCCATTTTACTCTATAAATGAGATTTTCGTTCCAGTTTTTTAACATGCATTTCGTCGTAGAACATTCAATTGATTTTTGTATTTTTTCTTCCAAAATGTGATGTACTACTGTATCATATGCTTTCCTGAGATCCATAAAACAGGCATATACTGGCGTATTTCGGCGCACATATATATTTATAGTATTTTTAACAGCGAAGACAGCTGTGTCCGTTCCCGATCCTTTTTTAAAACCAAATTGGTTGTCGGTCGTTTTTAGGTTTTCAACAGCTTTCTCCATCATTATGTTTTCTATGGTTTTTGCCGCCATGGTGGAAATCGCTATTGGCCTGTAATTTTCTTTTTCTGTTAAATTTCCCATAGGATTTTTTGCAATAGGTATAATTATTGACGTACACAGAGACTCAGGTATGAACGAGTGCCGGAACATTGCTGTGAAAGCTAGCGCCCACAGTACGTGTATTCTCGCGCTAGCATATCTAAGGTACTCAGCACAAATTTCGTCTCCTCCGGCGGCTTTATTACATTTCAGTGACCTAATGGCAATCTGGATTTCCTTCACTTGTATAATGCAGGGACTCAGTGGATGCATATTGTTAGCATTATTATTGTAAATATTACAATTTTCCGCACTTCCTGTTTTCTCATACATTGAACTGAAGTGGGCTTTCCATAGTTCGCTGATTTTTCCGTCACCCGTTATGTTATCAATTTCTGTGGGTCTTGTAGCTTTGGACGATCTCATTTTATTTGTTTGTTTCCAGAACATTTTGAAATCAGCAGTAAGCATATTCTTTGCCAATATATCGGCTTGTATCTGTTTTTTATTCTTCACCACCGTGCGTAGATTTTTTTTGAAAATACTTCGCGTTTCCGCTCTCCTCTGGGCAACTGGTCCTGTAGACGGTTTTCCCTCTATGAGCCACGCTTTGAAGGCATTTCGTGCATTAATATGGCTTTGTTTTACTTGCTCATTCCATCCTGGAGTGTTTCCTGAATTTTGTTTTCCGCTTTTGGGCCCCCCTGCATTCACTTTAAATGCAAGTTGTGCGGCATTTCGCATAGCTTTTATCGTACTTTCGTAAAATTCTTTAATAATGAATTTATGATGTGGGTTTATACACTGTTCACATGTTAAAGCTTCGTAAGGAATTATTATTTTCTTAAAGAGCGACTCTGTCTTATCGTGGTATTTCTTCAGTTGTATTTGACTGTATTTGTTCCAATTAATTTTTTCCTCATTTATTTGAGTATTACTTTTAGATGTATATTTACACTTCATCTCCACTTGTATGTGTAGTGGAAAATGGTCGGACATCTGTTGGTTGTCGTCAATATGGATATTTGTGATCCGCTGTTCGAGCGTACTGGATATTATACAATGGTCCAACCAAGAGGTAGTATTATGCGCCTCACTGAAGAACGTAAAGGAGCTGATGTCGAGTTTTTTCACGTCATAGATACTATACTCGTTTTCCTGAGAAAAGGCATCTAATTCCTCCATGAATCTACTGTGTATGGGCGCATTGAAATCTCCCATACAAATTAACTCATTCACTTGAGTTTCGTCTACGATAGCTGTAACTCGGCTCAAGATGTCCACAAAGACAGGCAGGTTTTCGTTGCAACATACTGGCATATAAACATTTACCAATAGAGTGACTCCGTGGCTATGTTGTATGGTTATTGCCGCCATCCGATCGTCACCACATTCGATAATAGTTACATTAGCAATTTGCTTCCTTACCAGTATGGCTACGCCTCCGTGTGGTCTTCCCTGAATTATTTCCTCGGAAGAGTTCATTGCTGATGTTCCAGTGGCCAGAAACTCCTCGTGGATACTATTCAGGAAGTTTAAGTCGTCCTTCATCAACCAGGTTTCTTGTAGGAGAAGAATGTCAACATTGTTGCAAATTTCGTGTATACCCGGTGCTATGCGATGTACTGATTTACAGTTGTAGGAACATATTCTAATGGAATTGTTCATGATGAAATATTAGTTTTTTTTTCGCTATAAAAAAATCGTCGTACAAAAGAGTACTGTGGCCAAATATCTCCGTTTAGTGTGGTACTATACATGGATTCAGGAACTCCTATTTTAAAAGTCTTATAATCACCCGATTTTGTTTGTAACTCCTCACATTTATGAACGTCCACATCTTTTGTTTTCAGAAAGTCAATGATCATCTCACAATTCGTTTCTAGACTTAATCTCGATACCACTAAATATTTAACATTTTCTATTGCCTTAAGCCCAGACGAGACATTACTGCCTCGTATGGCGTTTTTATTTTTGAATTTTGGGCGTTTATTATCGTTATTATTGGAGTTATTTTTACTCTTTGCATTTTTAACGATTGTCCACTGGCTAGAAGATTCAGTAATATTATTTACATTTTGAGTTTTGTTTTTAGTGACATCTGTCAATTCATTTCCAACTATTTCGCTATAGAGCGTTGGTGGCTTTGGGTCGCTGTTCACAGATGGCGTTATCTCTTCGTTCGGTATGAATTTTTCATGCTGTCTCCTACCTACATTATGGTGGTCGTTTACGTTATGTTGACGTTTAATTTCTGCCACTTCACATTTCAGAGATTGGATCGATTCCGAATTCTTTGGCGTTTCAATGTTTAACTTATGGATTTCGTTCTTAAGATATGTTAACTCTCTAAGTAGAGAACTCACATCGATATAGTCAAACGTGATGGGAGGCAGTCTATTGATGTTTAGCACAGCGAATTTGGGCAGAGTATCTGGGTCTGTCTCTCTCAGAATTTTAATAATATCGTTGATATTACGTTTCTTCTTACCTTCGCCCACTCTTCTGGTTTGTGCAGCAGGCACGTAGGTTATTAAGATTGCCTTTGCGGCATCTATTTCGTCTTCCTTGAAGAATTCACAAAGAATTCACAAAGTTGGCACAAACTGACTTCGTCCATAACATCCATTTTCTGCTGGATAAAGGCCAACACCTCGTTCACCACAATTCCACAAGAACATCGCGACGTCTTGTCGTTCATTTTCATGTAATTGTTTTTGTTTTTACTCGTAAAAATAACTTTTATTTATTGATTTCGCGGGACGATAAAATAATACGTGTTGTGTACGCCATCTACCGACCGATATAATTATTAAATTCAACATCATTTTTCATTCATCGTTCATTTTGTATAATATCATTTTAAAACATGTAAGATGTATTTTAGATATGAGATATTTTTTGTTTGTAAACTTTATTATTTTTAGGTGGTTTTTTATTTTAAAATTTCAATAAATAAACGTTACTTGACAGAGTTCAAGTTAAGTGTCGAAATAATAGGTGGGTATGTATGAGGAGATGCACAAATGTAAAAGAGACGAAGAATTTGCAAAGAAATGTTAGTGTGGCGTTCTATTCTCTCTGCTTACCCCTGTGGTGAAGCGGCGTGATGGTTAATTAGTTAGATAGATATTTTGTCTTATGTTGAGACACCTTTAAAATTGATATATCTTCCGAAGGGTAAATTATCTGGTATAATAACAAATAATAATAAATTGCGATAACAAATGTTGCAACTTAGAAAATTATATTATATATTTATTTTAAATCAAACACAGATTTTTTAGGTCTACTAAAACTATGTTTAAACTGTCACTTAGAATTGTATAGCTACATAAGGACCGTCAGTCCATTTGATCTTCACTTTAGTTTGAAAATGCCATAACTAGGCGAAACAATTGTCACAATATTAATTTTTTATGTGTTTTTGTTAGTAAAATACAACTTGGTAGACTCAAAAGATCTGTGTTTGATTTAAAATTAATACATAAATTAAAATGGAGTTCTACAAATTAAACGCCAAATCAATAAATAAATTCAGAGAATCACCTTATAAAGGTAATAATATATTCGGTATATCGCGTTAGTTCATATTTTAGCCTCGCAAAAAATGTCTATTAACATATAAAACACTATTTGACGCCCCATTTTCAATGTTTAATATTCGTAATGTGGTCATAAAGCAAAAAAACGTCATTTAAAATTAAAAAGTTACCGTCATGGCCATATTTGATACTTAAGGCTCAACTTTCAAGACTTAGTGATTGCTACTGTAAAATTGCTCTTAAAAAACCGTGAATAATTTTCCCATCGTCTTACACGAATATTCAACACGCACGAGCAAAATTACAAAATTTTAATTTTTGGATTAAAAAAAGGTAATGTTCTCCAGATATTAAATGTGCCCATATGCTTCGTTATTACTTCCCAGTTTAAACAGCTTTAAAGAGGGATGGGAGAGTTTGAAACTTTTTGTATGGATCTTTGCGCACGATTCACAGTGGTAGCCATCAACGAAACGATGCTACAAATTTGTCGCTGCATAAATAGATACATAAATAAAATAAAAATTGCTCGTGCAACACAATATACGGGATAGAAGTAAAACTTTTTCAAAAATTAAATAAGTGTTATTATTTGTTTTACTTGGAAAATACCACTATTTCTTAAAATCTACTGTGACATGAGTTTCGGTGTATTCCGCATCATTTTCAAACACCGTAATTCCATACGGAATCAATTAATGAAAATATGTAAATTCCATTAATTAAAATGTATTGTAATAAAAATGATTAGTAAGCTTTAGTATGAGAGAGAGAGAGCATCTTTATTCGTTTATACGAGTATATATATATATATATATATATATATATATATATATATATATATATATATATATATTAATATATATACACACACACATACACAAAACTGGGTTGGTCATGTGGCACTTTTATCTGAAGAAAGAAAGATGAAAAAGGTGCTTGACTGGAGGCCTACAACAGGACGCAAAAGCGTGGGTAGTAGTCGTTGAACAATATGGTCCGATGATATTAAAAAAGTGGCCGGCCTACACTATGAGTCGCGTCTAACAGAGAACTGTGGAAATCCAAGAGAGAAGCTTTTGTTCCATACTGGACACAAGAAGAAGGCTGAAAATCGTAAATGGTTATATACAGAAATGTGTGATGTGTAGTGAAATTCGTATTCAAACAAATAGGTTTCAATTAGGTTAAACGACCAAGGGTTTATTGCTAAAAAATGTACCTGTACGTGCGAATGGGGCTATAACTTTAGCCATTTTATGGACAGAATGAGAATTAAGTTTGTTATTCAAGTGTCGTAGAGTAGTAAAGAAATATAATCGGACAAAGAAAAAAGTAATTGCGGGTTTTACATTTAAATTAGCTCAATAAAGCTAATTCAAGAGTTTTCCTTGGAGCGGCAGCGTGGAAAAGGTAGGACTTCCTACAAATTTATTAGGAAACAAATAAATCAGGATACGTAAGCGAATTACAGAGCTAAACAAAGTTTATTAAGGTTACCTACGTTTATTGCAAATAATTTAAATCTTGTTTGATTACTTTTTCTGAATGACATTTTTTTGATAAGCCTTTTGTTTTGTCATTAATTAATCGTGTAAGAAAATATATTTAAATGGGTATTCAAAATAATAATCATAAATAAAAATGAATATATTTTTAAAATTCTTATTCTATCCCATAACCGAACTCAAAGGTGTTAAATATAAATAAGTATAAATTAAAAAAAAAAAAAAAAAATTTGACACGCCTGGGAACGAACCCGGGACTTAAGTAATGGTAATCAAATGCGCTTCAACACAGAGGTGGATAATTTAGAACTTAAGGATGAAAGACTAATATGTTATCGATCGAATTACAATCTGTTATACAAAAGGATCCAACATATTACTCACTCCTTTCAAGAACGTCATAAATAAAAAAAAACTTGATTTTTCAGGAGAAAGTTTTTAAAGTTTAAAAATATAATACACTGATTTAAAAATAATTATTTTACCACTTTTTGAACTTTTTACCATGCAACAGATCTTTTTAGGTAAAACCTGATGGTTTTTTTCTATTTGAAAAATATTTAGTATATTTTAAAAAATAAATAAATAATACCTTTTCTTCAAAATGCAAAAACAACACTTTCTGCCCTGTAGCTGGTAAATATTAAGTGACAAATATACCTCATTTGCTGGGATATAATACATTTTCTGGGAATTCCGAAAACATGCACGACTGAGAATTGACGATTTTTGATTTATGGCGTTCTTAAAAGGAGTGAGCGATATATTATAGTACATCATAAATAAAGTATAATGCAATATACAACATAAATAATGGGCAAAATGGTGAAGGATAGAAAAGTGTGTAAAGTGTTTACCTAAGCCAGCCAAATTCTAGCAAGGAAACTATAGATTGCTCAGACTGCCATATTTTTTCATATAAAAACAAAAGATGGTTCATCAGTAAAGGGACACCTATAATTTATAAGAAATATAATTTTTTTCTGATCCTAAGTTTTAAACTAAGTGAAACAATTATCTAGCGTCAAAACCTTTTGATGTATAATGCCATTGTGTCAGTTAAATATTAATTATGTGTCAACGATTAATCTACGGTTAATTACGCGATCACGGAATAGGCTTCGAAAGCACGTCTTCCTTTAATCAAATGAATTCCGGATGATATATGTACTTTGAACTATTCCTACGCTAAACGTTAAAGCACATCAAATGACAGTGACATTCCGTTTGAAATGACTTGATCATTCGGTACCAAACGTTAACTGAGCAATAATTAAATTCTACGGTTATTTATTTATTTAAGTTTTTTATTATAAACTTTTAATGTGTCCACATCCTTGTTTACAAATCTGGTTTTTATCAGCCAATATCATAAAAACAAATACCAAGATTTTCAGAAAAAGCCAATATCATAAAAATAAATACCAAGATTTTAAGAAATAGCCAATGTCATAAAAATAAATACCAAGATTATAAGGAATTGCCAATAGCATAAAAATATATACCAAGATTTTAAGAAATAGCCAATATCATAAAAATAAAAACCAAGATATTATGGAACATACAGCTTATTTTATTTATTGTTTCGGCATTAACTTTGTGGTTAAACATGTTACAATGATTAAGGAAACACTTGTTTTTATACCACTTGAGTTTTATTAAAGACTACTAAGTGGTATAAAAACAAGTGTCTCCTTTATTTTATTTATTGTTTCGGCATTAACTTTGGGTAAGACATGTTACAATCATTAAAGAAAACACTTCGTTTTTTACCACTTGAGTTTTATTATAGACTACATGTTTCAGAAGTTAAACTTCCATCATTCAGGTCTGTATAATAACATTATTATACAGACCTGAATGATGGAAGTTTAACTTCTGAAACATGTAGTCTATAATAAAACTCAAATGGTAAAAAACGAAGTGTTTTCTTTAATCATTGTATGTGTCTCCTTAATCATTATAATATTTAGCTTGATGATATTTATGTTGATATATAGTGTAATTAAATCAATTGGTCATGAGATCACTGGATCACATTGTAAATTTGATTTACATTTTAAATGATTGCAATGAAATTTAAAGCAATATCGTTATTTCTAATGATTAAAAAAAAGTTCTTCTTCAGCTTCTTCCTTCTTATAGATTCGAGGATCTGAATGTTTCGTTACCTGTCTCTTGTGACGTGGACTGGCAGCTGTCACGCCATCGCTTTGGAGGCCTTCTAGGTTATCTTCTTTCGTGTGGGTTGTCTTGATGATCAATTCGGGCCAGTCTATTTTTTTATATATATTCTATTAACACGGGCATTCCAGAATCCACTTCGTTGTCTTCCCTATCTGACAACATCCTCTTTACTACACATTTTCCAAATTTCTCTTGTCTCTTTACTTGTTTTCGGTTAAGCACCTTAATATCCTCATTTCTGAAGTTCTTAAAAGAGATTGTCTGCTCTGGTCTCCATCCAATATGTGCAAACGGTCATACACATATTATTTTTTGACATCTCATCAAAGATGAAGAAGAATATGGAAATCTGGGCATTTACGGGGCTTACGACCGTCATAGGCTGGTTTAAGTGATCACTTTACACACGTGTAACATTCACCAATTCTACCCATTATTGACAACCACACTACTCAAATTCTTGAAAGTTCTTTATATGAACCAATTTAGAAACCTTGTTCTTGAATCACTAGAACTTCACTAGAGACATGTATTTGTGAACAAGTATTTGGACACACTCAAAATGTTGGTCTTACACATGTCTAATTTTATGTGCTTATTATTCCACATTTTTTCTCTGACGCACTCCAATATTGTAGGCGCTTTATTGGCCTGTCTTAGAATCCCTAAAAAATAAATGCTTTGAATTATCAATTCCTTAAACTTCACATAGTAAACATCAATAATGAAATTTCTGATTATCTAATAGTGGTATGAAAACGTTAGTTTTTTTGATGTTGGCATTATTGATTCCTACCCTCTCTTCTACTCAAAGTGAATAGGGGAAGATGCCATCGGTTTTATATTACATCTGATTTAAGATGACAGTTTGTTGGGCGGGAAATTATATTGGCCTATAACGATTGTGACAGAGACCATAAACAATTTACAGAGCATTGAAAATTGTCGTTATTTTATCATTTATTGAAGCGCGGATGACTTTTCAATACTAAATAATTTTCTGCTTTATTTCCATTATTAAATTCTTTATACTTTATATATTAAAGTGATTTTGCCCAGCTAGTCAATCAAAATAGATAAATTACGCGTAAAGTAGGTAACTTTTACTTAATTTCTGAGCGAACTTTATCTGAGAACGTTGTAACTTACTAGCGGTCAACAATTCAGTAAAAAAACAAATGATCATTATTTATTTGTCGATGACTTCAACATCCTGAGTAAAAATCGAGAACTTTTTTAAATGCCATGATCTTGACAAATGAAACACATAAAGTAAATTCAGCTAAACCGTTAATTTCTCTATGTTATCCTAGCCATAAGCCGCTTGAGCAGTACACGGAATTTTACCGTCCGGCAGTCTGGTTTTGAAAAATAAAAGCGACTACTTAGCGACAGTTTAGCGTGATCAAATTTACGCGCAACGTGTTTACGCACCGATCAAAAGCACCGATCCGAAGAAAGATGGACAAAAGCACAAGCCAATCCAAGCCAATCATCGTTTTATCACGCTAACTGAAGTGCCGGACGGTAAAATTCCGTGTAGTGCACAAACGCCCATAGGCTTTATTTTTGTTTACGATCTTGGGATTTTTAAACCGATTGCTACTTTTCCCAAACCTATTATAACACACACACACATATCAATCTTGATAAAGAAGCAATTAGCTTCTTAACCGGTAGACATTATAATTTAGTTATAATAAAATATTTATCGTGATTTTAAAACAAAGCTACATTTAATTAATAATAAAATGAAAATAAAAAGTTATTGCTTCAAATATAAATTATTTATTTATGACGTTCATTTACTGCTTTTGTGGGTTATAATCTCAAAACAGTTCTCATGACTAAAAAGAAGTATGTAGCTTTTTTCACAAATAAATTAAAAAGCTCAATACTTTTACTAACTTTCGAAGCGAGTATAAAGTTGTTTTGTTTCTTTTCTTTTTCTTTCCAGGAGCAAGGTACACATGACTCCTCTGATCATGTGATGTTGTCGTTTAAGGTGCCATGTAAAGCAGTTTCTTTTTATGGCGCTTTTCATAGCTGGTATTATAACATTTATTCCCACCATTTTTATGAGTTTGAAGGAATAGTGCCCTAGCTTACAGTTGCCTGACGTTCAAAACATCTACTGGTTTTAACACCTTAGCTGTGGGTGGCTTGATAAGGACCCCGAGTAGAGCTTTTGTTTGTGTATTAATAAAGTACTTATATATTCAAAACATTCTTTATGAGTATTTTTATTTTATTTTTACATTAATAAAACTTCTAGAACCGTAAATAACTATACTTTCATATTTCTTCGTCTATGTTTAGATTTCCAAATTTAACATTCTACATTCAATATTCATTCATATTTAACAGTCTTAATAAAACAAACTGACAGCATTCAGTTTGTTTTATTAAACTACTTAAATAGTTTATTTAAGTAGTTTAATAAAACAAACTGAATGCTGTCGAATTGCAATCGTTCAGACAAATGTGCGAATGATGGAATAAGAATTATCATTTCATATCACAAGTTTGATCGATATATCTATGGTTTCCGAAAATTGAGTAGTGTAGTTGTCAAGCATGGGTAGAATTGGTGAATGTTACACATGTGTGAAGTGATCACTTAAACCAGCCTATGACGGTCAGACTTCCATATTCTTCTTCATTTTTACTGAGATAAGCTTTATCAATAGCGAAAAAGAATATGGAAGACGATTAATAACGACTTCCATATTCTTCTAATACTTACATATTTCATTCACACTCAATTTTTACAAATGATTTAAAATATATTAAATAAAAATGTTGCGTGGCAAAAAAAGGAAAAAATATACAAATACGGATATCGGGAGTAATATTATGCAAAAATATAACTCATAAAAATTCTTTTGGAAGCCTCGACACGAAAAGGTCCTTGAACGAACGCGGAATTATCATTTGAATAAGGAACCCTTTTATTAAAATTATTTATACGAATGTCATATACTTAAATAAAATTTACATAAAAATAAAGGAGGTCTAAGTTTAATAAAAACAAAGGGGTATTTTATACTAACGAAAACATAAAAAAATTCTCATTATTTTTTGTTTTGGTATATTGGTGATAATATTAGAATATAGATCTCAATATTATTTTCATGATCATTGTTTAGGGAGGTATATCTTCAAAAATAAAAACGTTTATTCAAAATCTTAAATTTACACGGATGAAGAACAAAAATGAAGAAGAATATGGATGTCTGGGCATTTACAGGGCTTACGACCGTCATAGGCTTAGCTGATTGATCAATTTAAACATGTGTAACATTCACCAATTAAATCCAAGATTGACAAACACACTGATAAAATTTTTGGAACCTCCAGATATATTGATCAAAATGTATTGAAAAATCTGTAAATGCCTAGATTTTCATATTCTTTTTCATCTACGGTGAGATGTTAAAAAAGTGGAAAAATTCTTAAATATAGATTATCCTGTTTTGTGAACAAGTATTTGGACACATTCAAAATATTGTACCTAATTTAGTAACTGATTGCTTTGAAAAATTAACACAACGTTGCAATTGAATATCCGCGTATCTCTATACGTAAGAGGTTAAAAACGTTGTTTTAAATGTCGGGTTGTGGTCCCGTGGTCAATGTCGCGGACTCTTAAGTCAGAATTTCTCGGTTCGAACCCACTCTACCACAATTTGATACCTATTTCTAATATTGAGCCGCTTAGGCTAACAGAAATAGTATGAAATTGAAATATTTGTGTAAATAATAAAAACACAAATATCTCTTGTTTCAAAAAAAAAATTTTTTTTTACAGGAATGGCAGCGCCATCTGTTGAACGTTATAATTGGACCCAAATCATTTCTATTCCATTTTGTCCCAAAATACAACTTATCACCATTTTTGTCATTTGACAAAATATAGTATTTTTAATGTTCATAATTTCAGTACGAAGTAAATCCATAGAAATATATAGAATTAAAACTAATCATAACTTTTCTTTTATTTTCAGAAGCAGACGCAGCTGAAGTTGCTTACAGGAAAATAAACTATTCAACAATAGTTTATTTAAAAACAGTAATTTGAAATATTTCAGGAAGGTGAATCTATGTATTATAGCGAAACTCATATTATACCAAACTAAAGGTCTGGAAAAACCAAATTATAAAATCGTTTTAAGTTATTTGTATAAAAAAGGCATTTCTGTAAGAATAATTTAATACTTAAAGTTAAATTAAAGTTCTAGAAGGTATATTCAGTGTAATTGTTATTATAATGCTGACTTAATATTGATAAGTAACCTTAATAAAGGTATTTCAAAATTACATTTGTGGAAAAATAAATGGAAATATTGATTAAAATTAATATAATGTAGAATATTAATTGCTTTAAATATTGTAATTTGTAAAGTAACGTATATGTTGTCAATTTTAAGATACATTCGCTTAAAAAACACATGTTTTTGGTCATGCATTTTAAAATAGGAAATTAAACAATATTTATGTACTATTATAATGTTTCCATGATAAGGCATTCGTGAATATTTGTAATGTATCATATTCGTACTATTTCATAATTAAGATATGTTGTTCATAGAGTAAATATATACATGTAGATTATTAAACATACAAAATTGAAGGAAGTTCAGTGAGATTCAATATGTTATGTTTATACAGATCAAATCTGACTTATATGGACGGAAATATAAAAATGAGCCCATGTTTGAACCGAAATGAATTTGAAATATGATTTTTCGTATAATCTTTATAAATAAAAATGTAAATATTCGTTTATTCGAATTTCCGAATCACCTCAAATTATTCGCGAATTACTTTGAAATTTTGATACAACGTTGCATTTCTATACACACGTGTTTTCATATACCTGTGATTGGAAAATATTATTTTATTTAAAAACAGTATTTTGACCGCAATGGCAGCGCCATCTGTCAAACATTACACTAACACACGTTTTACTTAATATTTCTCATGGCAGAGAGCTTGCTATTTAACAGCTTCTGTCCTTTAGCATTCATTATTTTTTTTGGGTTGATATTTCATGTGTATCAAAAAAATTATTGCTGTGCACACATTAGATTTTTTTTTTAGATTTTACTAATAAAACATATTAGAAATAAAAAAGCACATAAATGCTTTTTATATTCTTTCTTTTCTTTTTAATCATACTAAGCCGCAACACGTGGCTAGGTACAGCTAGTACGGGATACGGATAATAAGGATAATAAACTCACAAAAACCTTAATTAACAAAGTCAAGTCATTTTAATTAAAATGAATTGCCATGTTTTAAAAAAAATGTGTTTTTAAAACACATTTATTCAATTTAATTTATGTGTATACTGTAAAATATTTCTAATCTACGAAATTAAATTAGTTTACTCGTAATTTATTTTTATTTTCATAACATATAATCGAATTAATTTTGGTTTGAATTTTAATATATTTCCGTTCATATGACAGATTTAATATTTTTGTTGGCACATCTTTATACGCATTTTTCGTATTATAAAAAAAAACTTTCAGCAAGTCAATCATAAACCAAATGCTTATATTATAATCTTCTAAGTAAATGTTGAGTATTGATGTTCTCCGTTTATATTAGAGTTCTAGAATAATTAGTGTTATGAGAAAGTATATTAGACTATTTAATGTACAGTTTCAAATATATTAAAATGTTTATACCTAATAATAAATGCACATAATAAAATAATGCGTGTCGTAAACACAATGTATCAATGTAATCACTAAAGTGAGATACTAATCCAGTCACTGCAAGCATAAATAAACTACTGAAATTTCATTTAAGTACTCGTAATGCAAAAAAAATTGGTAATACATTTTATTTTTGTTGACTATTTGATAATAAATGATACGTTTTCTAGACTATAGTCCTATTGAGCTGGTCGCCATCTTAATTTTTCTTTTTATGTTGAAAATGTTGTTTAAAAAACTTCTAAATAATTTGATTCTAAAGTTGTTTTTCTCGTAAATCGATATTTTTCTGCTTGTAGTAGGGTCGATATTATATCGATAATACTATTTAAAGAATTGTATTCAACCTGTATTTTTCAAGTCTTTAAGTCGAAAAATAGCGAACACAGACAAAATATATAACATCTCTCTGCAATGTGTCTTATTGTGACCCTTATCCGTTAGTAATGGTGCATAGGACACTTCATTAGATCAATGCAATGTTAAGTTGATTGATTATTAATCATTCAACTTCAATCAATTTAAGAAAATAAAAGGAAGGAAGGCAATCAGTCTTGCTTTTCATACTTATCAGGGAAAATCAAAATTAAATAAATATATTACAAAGATCATAAAAAAAGCATTTATTTATTATGAACCCCCTTGGATTCAAATCTAGGACTAGTAAGGTTGTTATACAATTTAAACATATTTGTTCAAAATAAAATTTCACCACGTATTTGATTACTGTAATTTTTAGTTTCAAGTTGATAATATATACAGTTTAGGATGGTCTTTAATGGAACAGGGTTAAGGTCTAGAAAATTTGGATTAAGACTCAACAATGATCACTGCTTTCGTATATAACGAATGGCGTGTACTTAATAACGATCGTTTACGTCAAATTAATGTGATCAATCTAATAAGTTATTTTGATTAAAATTATTTGCAATCAAATAGAAAAGAAGTTTTTAAACAAAGCAAAGATATTATTTAATGATAATTTCGAATTAACAAAACCAGAGATCTTAAGATAGTTTTTAAAAAAATTGTAATTTATCAAACTGTAAATCGTAGTCATTTATTTTAAAAATTAACAATTGATATAAAGGCCTGATGTAAATTATCGAATTTAACATAAGGAAGATTTTAAAGGTTTTTTTTTATGTTTGATAAAATATTAGACAGTTAACAAGTTATTTTAAATTTATTTTTATAAGGTTCCATGATATATCTTTGAAATCGAAGAAAGGTGACTTTTTTTCAATTATGTAATTTGTAATTTTTATTGTGAAATTTCTGTGATGTTTAATTTTATGTTTTTAAATGTGCAAATGGAATAAATAAAGTTCTGTACGTAAAAATAAAATAAATAAAAAATATATGTTTTTTACTGTCCAGTTCCTCTCCCAATTCATGAATTTTGGTAGTTTTAAATGCTATTTTTTTGTAGTACCAATTCATGATATATATATTATTTTATATTAGACACCCGTTTGAATATTCAATTTTCTACATTAATGAACGTTTTATTTTTCTAAGACATGTATATTTTGTTTACAAAATTGAATATTTATTTATTTATTAGCATTCAATTTAATCATATTTATTTCATAATTAATTATTAATTATTTCATTATTCATTCGGCAATCACTTTTTGGTAATATCTGTCCAGTTTTAATGTAATAAGTTTTATTTGGTATATACCATTGATTCTTAAAATCCTTAATGACGAGTGTTTTTTATGCATTCGGCATTATTTTTGAACACCGTATGTGATTCTAAATCAAAACATTAGATTTGTGTCCTTAGAACGTTGAAGAATGAAAAGGAGGTAGGAGCTCTTTCTCATTTTTATATATTTTTAATATTTGATTTTATCCAAGATAAAGTGGTATTTACCAAATAAAACTTACAATAAAAACTATTATTTGTTCTATTCAGATACTGGACTTCACTCTGTGGATAATAAATCAATAATTCGTATATTATAGGTATTTTAACTTAAGACCAAGTTTTATTTATTGTTTTTCATAGATAAAAGTCTGAATATTCTAGTTAAATAATTATTATATTTAACTATTATAATTATTTTTAAATATAAATAATTCCACTTTATATTGATTCTTAAGCATATGTTTGTAATTAAACACTAATTTGGGATTACTTACTATTAGAAAAACACATTATATGTATAATGGCCCAGGGTATAATACCTTTGAATGGGAATTATTTAGTAAGGATTAACGTGATGAATAGAATCCGGCTAATAAATATGGTATAGATAATTAATTATGAAGGAAAACAATAGGGTAGGGTAAGTACTTCCATTTATAGATTTAAAGCACACTAAAGCCTTAAACTCTACGTGTGTGGTGATTTATAAAAAAATATTTGAATATTTTTTCGCTTCTTAAATAATATTTAAACATTAAAATTTTCAAACAATAATTTAGTTTTTTCATGTAGTAATTTTTTATACCTAGCATATATTTTTTTTTTAACTGGTCATGTCAGTAGTAAAAATAATACTGTAACCGGCGCATAAAACATGGCAAAGAAGCAGTTTTATGTTGATCATTTTATTTATGAAGGAAAAATGATTAACCTTGCGCTTTTGGTACAAGTCCAGATTAAAAAATAATTTTAGAGTATCAGTAATATTTTTTAAGACCCTCCTTGAAAATCGAACCTGGGATCTTCAACGCGGTAGCTATTAACTACGCTTGTAACTATACTACAAAGAAAGGTATATTTATACATTTAAATATATATATATATATATATATATATATATATATATATATATATATATATATATATATATATATATATATATATATATATATATATAAATGTATATATATATATATATATATATATATATATATATATATATATATATATATATATATATATATATATATATATATATATATATATATATATATATGTATAGGGTTATCCAATAAGAGGTTTCATTTTGATATTTGAAAAAAACTGGTATATTTTAAGATAAATTAACGAATATTTAGTGCACTGTTAAGAGAAAAGTATGCGATTAACGATGGAAAACGATATCAGCCAAATAGCCGTCACGTCTACGGCTGCAGCACCATATCGTTTTCATGAAATTTTCCATGACCAATTCGCACATTTGCGACTGTATGTCCTCGATAACTTCACGAATTCCATCTTTAAGGTCTTCAATTGATTGTAGAGCATTGGCATAGACCTTATCTTTCACGTGGCCCCAAGGAAAAAAGTCAAGAGGTTTTAATCACAAGATCTCGGGGGCCAACTGTGATCACCTCTTCGAGAAATAACACGGCCAGGATTTTTTTTTGCAAAATTGCGATTGTTTCATTGCTTGTGTGGCACGTAGCGCCGTCTTGTTAAAAATAAACGTCGTCCACATCAATATCTTCCAATTCCGGCCATAAAAAATCATTAATCATAGCTCGATAGCGTAATCCATTCACCGTAACAGTTGCACCAGCCTCATTTTCGAATAAGTAAGGTCCAATCACACCACCAGCCCAAAAACCACACCAAACAGTGTCACGTTGAGGGTTTCGATTTTTCACATCACCAAGTTGTCCCAACAGCTCAAATTTTTTAACAAGTTTCACTTTTGCTGGCCGAGAAGGCGCTTCACGACGACCAAAAAGTGCTTTAGTTTCAAGCAATTTAAATGCGTTGTTGAAGTTTGTATCGTTGCATTTTTATTAATTTTTATTAATATATAAATATATATATATATACATATATATATATATATATATATATATATATATATATATATATATATATATATATATATATATATATATATATATATATATATATATATATATATATATATATATATATATATATATATATATATATGTATATATATATATATATATATATATATATATATATATATATATATATATATATATATATATATATATATATATATATATATATATATATATATAATAAATATATATATATATATATATATCAGAGGAGAAAAGTACAAGCTATTGCAACTAATCATCATGGGTCGAAGTGGAAGAAAGCGGATCTCCTGGCACTATAATTTGCACGAGTGTACAGGAGTACAGATCGTCGAGGAGCTGTTTTGGACTCCCCAAAGGACACATTCTCACAAGTGATAGTCAACGTTAGGGGGACTTAAAGCGACAAGCAAAATATATATATTAATATAAAGCATATTGACCACTGAAATATATAAAATAAGAAAAATAAGGTTAATCCTACTACAAATTATCCATAATCAATGTGAAATCTCTAAATTTGAAAAGCATAAAATATTTTTTGTCACCCTATATAATGATATAATTCTCATATATTTCCAATGTATGCCGCTCTCAATAATAAAAAGTATTATTATTTGTTTTTGTATTTTCAAAAAGTAACGACCGTTTGTACAACTGGGGATGATTTCATGTTTATTACTTTCATTAAGTGCTAACGCCCGTTAATTTTAGTTAAAATTTGAAACGATACAACGTTTGACAGCTAACCCACTTATGTCCAGTACCATTCATATAATTCTAAAAAGATGCAAAAATATATATATATATATATATATATATATATATATATATATATATATATATATATATATATATATATATATATATATATATATATATATATATATATATATATATATATATATATATATATATATATATATTATATATATATATATATATATATATATATATATATATATATATATATATATATATATATATATATATATATATATATATATATATATATATATATATATATATATTTTTTTTTATTTTTTTTTATTTTTTTTTAATAATATTATTTAATTAGTATATGACTCATAAGTTAAGATTTTATGAAAAGTCTGAGTTGCAATGACTTTTAAAAGGTTTTAATTTTATATTTACAGTCAATAACATGAAGGTAATACATAAAAACAATATTCATGTATTTTATTTACCGTTTCGGCATTCACTTTTTGGTAAGACATGATTAAATTGTAAATAATAACACTTGTTTTGTACCAAATATTTTATTTTAACTACTCATTACACTGGCCATCCATGATTTTGTAACTGAAATTTCGTTGATTGATTTGGACTAAGTTAATCGTTCTTATTCCAAGTCTATATGGTGACAAGCTTGTATCACGTCAAGTTTTCATGTAGGTCATATTATTGTTTGTATGGACCCCATACGTTGAAACCGTAATAGTGGTTGTTATCTAAACATGTTTTAGTCTAAGGTCTAAGGGATTTGAAAAAAGTATTGATAATTATAGAGTAATAGTGGAAATATATTATGTTTTGAATATTGAAAGCATTAACTTTGTGGATCATATTGATATATTATTTGGAGAAATAAAAATACTTTGTGTTCTGATCCACTCACATTTTTATTAACCAACTAGTTTCGGTAACAACCTGTATGATATAAATGCAATATATTAATTTATTAGTGAAATATATTAATTTATTCATATTGAATACGATAGCATTATATGTATTTATATATTTATACATAATTAATAAGATAAACTTAAGTTAATATCAGAATTAAAAATATCCATAACTAAAAAAATCTGATGTGCTACATTTTTTTTTTGCTTTCGTTTTTTAATTCAGCTATGCAAAGTGTATAAAGATCCGGTACTTTCATGCCAGTTATTAAATAAAATTTGTAAATTGTTAAAACCCTTAGATAGAAGCATCTTTAGCTTCTGTACCTTAAAATAAATACATATAAAACTCAAGTGGTAAAAAATAAATGTTTTTACTTACAATTTTAATATATATGTTGTCTGTGATTGCCATCAAGTTCTGCGTAATATTATAGGACTTTAATATATACATACAAAATAGTTTGTTATCAATAATGTTGTTCAATAATTTTCTACATTGGGAATAAAACATTAATTTATTTATTTTAATTAGTTATTTAAACCACTAATTCCCCTGTAAATGTACCGACTTCTGAATTCTTCTCTTATTAATATAAAATTGTTGTTTAAAGTAAATCGTGCTTTGCAGGGTTGAAACTGAAAATATTTATTGCTTAATAATCTATATTTTACCATCCAGTAAATTTTAACATATAATGACGAATTTTCCACACGAATACGCTTATTTGAAGTTCAAAGGGAACTGAAGTAAAAAATATTTTGTTCGACGAAGCAGAAAACTTACAATACATAATTCATTTATTTGAGCGGCTCTATTGAATTGCATGTATACACGTGATAATTAAATATGTACATACATACATTTATGATAAGGCATGCTTTAACAACGGCTACAGGACCTTGATAATTTTTGCTTAGTCATTGTAAAGCGATTGGTACTTTATTTGCTTTGCAAACCTAGCATATTAGGATAGTCTACTAAGACAGATTTCAGGTACTCAAGGGGGTTAATAAAAGTCTCTAACCGGATCATCAAATAGTTTCTTGGAAATATGCGGGAGCTTTATATATGATTAAAATAGTCTAAAAGCTCAGTGTTAAACGAACGTGTACCAGTAAGCTGATTTATTTGTTCGTTTTTTTTTACCTCTACATATTGATGAGTTATATATCGTCTGCTTCCTGGCTCTATCCCAACTTATCATCTTTGTAGACTGTTAGACTCAGCCCTCCTTATCCTCAGGTTGTAGGTCCTTCTGTCATGGACAACAACACCCAGGCTATGCCTCCGAATCATGTTATCTTTTTGTTGCATCTATGAATTTCTTGGTCTTCCCCTAGATGTCTTTCGAGGAAAATCCATGTATACTAATAAGTTTTATATGATACTTTAGAGTAAAACATAAAGTTTTTCAGACTTAAATTACATTTTTTATGAAAAATAACTCCTATGATTGGAGATAATCCAGATTTGTGAACAAGTATTTGGACACATTTAAAATGTTGTAAATAAGTCAACTAGTCAATGTTTCAAAATTGGTTCATATATTTAGAACTTCCAAGAATTTGAGTAGTGTGGTTGTTAATAATGAGTAGAATTGGTGAATGTTACACATGTGTAAAGTGATCACTTAAACTAGCCTATGACGGTCGTCAGCCCCGTAAATGCCCAGACTTCCATAATCTTCTTCATCTTTGATGAGATGTCAAAAAATGAAATAACCAATAATAACAAAATTTTTCGACCAACCGTGTATTCCATTTAATAAAAAAAACACATATCTGTCCTACAAAGTCACGAAGTGTTTTGTATTTTCCTGTATTGATTGACACTATCAACATTTCGGGCAATCGATATACTAAATATTTTATACTCGCACGAGTTTATTTTCAAGGAGGCCGGACGTCTTTGTGTTCATTATTAATTAGTTGATAGAAGTTCCGTTTTGTGTGACAAAAGTTCTTGATTTTGTCACAAAACTTTCTTCATACGAGTTTCGATTCTAAAATATCGAAGGGTCAAGGTACTCTAGCAGTGCCTTCTAGATTGGTTAATATTTTGAAGGCAGTGCCTTTGAAAGGTAAGGGCTAGTTTGAATAGAAACTATGGTTATCCAAAGTTTCACGACATTTCATTAGTGCTGTTAGAGTGTAATTCAATCATGATGTCACATTGTACAAAGTGTAAATATTAAACTTTGGCTTGTAGCTTTTGGTCAGAGTACTGAGTAAATAGACCGATAAAGATTTTGGTTAACCTTTGGTTACTACATTCATGAGCAAATTGCGAGTAAAAAACTAAAAATTAAATTGATGGGAAGAAATACGTGATTTCAGCATGTGTGGTGCTATTTTTATGAAATAAGTGTAATGAGCCTCCAGATCTGTTAACACAATGCTATTTTATTGACAAAAAAATATAGGATTTTACCGTACACAAAAGTTGTAATTAAGGTTTCATCAAAGTATCAACATAATTGAAGACGTATTGGAATGAAAATATGGAACTATATGCTTTATACTACGCTGTGGAGGCAAATACTAAATTTGCCTGCATAGCGTAGTAGTTATCGCGTTTGCTTTGTATGTTGGATGTCCCGAGTTCGATAGCCAGGGGAGTCAAAATAATATTTTAAAAATAATTTTAATATTTAGTGTGATATCCGCCTCCGTATTGTAATGATTAGCACGCTCGTCTACCTTACTGGAAGTCCTGGGTTCGAGTCCCACAGAAGGGGTGAAATAAACATGAGTGATTTTTCACTTTAATATTTATTCAATATTTTCCTGGACTGGTACCTGAAGTGAAGGAGTCATTACCTTGCCTTCATATAAGTAACGATAAAAAAATACTGTGTTTATATTATGCAGTGCCCTATGCACCATAGGATGGCGATAAGGGTTTGAATAAGAAAATAATTTTTATATATTTATATTTTTTCCAGGACTGGTACCTAAAAGCAGGGCACCATAGACTTCCAACAAGTTGAAATAGACCCTTGGGGATCCATATTGACAACTCAGGAAAATACAGTTTCATTACTCACAATTGAGCTTTTAACAATGTTCATATTTCATTTACGACAAAGGGAATGGTCACTTGTCATGTATTTTGTCATTATGTCTTATTTCGTAAAATACTACCTCATAAAGGCTATTTGTTTAGGGTTTCATTCAAAGTTCTCGTAAATATTGTATGGACTATGCTTTCTTCTAGTTTACAAGTACGCCTACCCTCTCTTAAGAATAAACCGGAAATAACTCTCCTAGGGGATGGGTTGTGAATGTTCAGCATAAGGTCATACACATTTATATATTTATTGATTTGGCGTTTACTTTGTAGAATTCCATTTTAATTTATATATTTAGCAGCAGTAACAGCAACAGTAAAACCTGAAGGTTTTTTCTTCATTTGAAAAATATTTTGTATTAAAAAAAAATATATATATTAAACAATATATTTTATTGCAAAAAAACACACTTTCTACGCTGTGGTGGGTAACTATTAAGTTAAAAATATGCCTCTTTTTCTTGGATATAGTACATTTTCTGGGCATTCCGAAAACATGTACAACTGAAAATTGACGATTTTTGATTTATGACGTTCTTGAAAGGAGTGAGCGATATATAAGGAAACAAATAATATTTCGTCAAACGTGTATTGTCGTAGGTATCTATTATATTTTGCGGATAGAAATTCATTGGAATCTCCTTACAAATGGTCGTAAACATTATTAATATTTTTGAGTGTTGGAAATATTATGTCAATATATTTACATAGTAACTAATTGAAGCTTCCATAGCTTGTGATCAAATTTCAAAGAGATTGTCTTCTCAACTCACTGAAATATCATTAAAAATTTGAACAATATTTTCATTGACCTGTTATATAAATACATCGCATACCGAATTATTTAATGTAATAATTTGTAATATAAATTTGTTATTTCAATAAAATTCGGTTATTACCTATTTCGTTATTTTATTAAATGGCTTTGATGAATCACATTCAAATATTAAATTTCTTCTCTCAAATTAAAAAAAATATATATTTGACAAAATGTTTTAATGTTTGTATCAATGCTTTTCATTTCGAAAGATAGATATTGGTTACAAAATATGAATTCTCGATACAGGATTGTCTGAAATAATATCGACAAATTATCAATTGATTCGTAAAACTTCATAAATTTTTACACGATAGTTTTTGTCATTGCTTATTTCGATCCACTATAAAACTTTTGTTTTTGTTTACGCTTTCCTTAAAAAGACTACTAGAACTTGTGCGTAAAAGAGAACTAACACTTTTTTACATCAATACTGAGGTTTTGTTTACACTCAAAAGGTTGTGATAAAAAATAACTGGTCAAATTAAAAGATGCATAAAATTGATAATCATGTTTTCCGGGGTTTCCCAGTATGTGAAAAAATGTGGGATCTTTTATACATCCAAATAAAAGAGTCCAAATAAAAGCTTACAAAATCCAACTAAGATAGTTCTTATGAACTCACATGTACTGTGTATATTAATGATATACATATGTAGGAGTTCAAAAAATGTTAGTTGGGTGGTTGTCATGGGTAGATACTTTTTTATTAGAATGTAGTATACAAATACTACATTCTAATTAAAAAGTAAACTCATTGCATAATTTAAAAATTTTGGAAATTAAAAAAAAAACGATAAAACTAAATTTAAATATTATTAATATTCAATTTAATTTAAGAAACAGTCTTATTTTTGATAATTTTCCAATTTCTGTTCCTAAAAAGAAAAATTCTGCACAGTAGGTTTTGTGTGTGTGCTCCACTTTACGTATGCGTGGGCAGCTTCATACTGTTTTTGGGTAACTCCATTCGTAGTTGTTATTTAGAGTTGCTAAGCAATGCACAATAAAAATAACATTTAGGATTTTTTACAGAGTGTGTGGAAGTTTTTGGTAAGGGAATGTAATTAATTATAAGTATTTTAATGTTTTTAATGTTTTATAATTCAATAAATCCTGATTATGACAAGGTTCTTGTCGAAACCGGTAGGTTAAAGTGTACTAATAATAAGAAAGTGGTTAAAACAAAGTTGTTTAATTGGATAAAGTTTAAACGCGTATATGTTTATATACCCTTGTTGGTATATTTTTTGTAGAGAGTCGTTTACCAGAGGCCTTGTTGTCAAAGTTGCTATTTACGGAATTGAAACGTAAGCAAAAACTACATTTAATTTGGTTAGTAATAATATTAATAAAATTAAGATAATTTCTACAGAGCTTTTTTCGTAAAATACTACCTCAAGGGCGCTTGGTTGTTCGAATGGCGCTTGTAAGGCATATCTGTGGCAGTTATGTAAATGATGCAGTATCTTATTCCTAAATGAATTCAATGAGTTCAATATTTGAATAAAACTGTTTTTTGGAAAAAAGTATTCATAAGTTCTGTATTAAATTTAAAAATATTCATATTGAAAAATTTTAACAGGTAAAACTTGATTTATTTATTGTTTATTAGTTTCTTTAAAAATAATAATTGAATATTTTGCAACCAATTTTCTAATATTGACGCATAAATGCATAAATATTCCATAACATTTCCAACTCGATATGAAAGTCAAGTCACGCTTTAAATGTCAAATTCAGCTATAATTCAATCGAATATAACTCACCAAGTGAATCCATTAAGAGAAACTGAATAACGAATTATTATATTTCCCTTGGGGTTTTGCTTATATAATGTTATTTATTTAACTTATATTAAGTTTAAATATTATTAACAAAACGATCCAAGGATTCCTTCATGATTTTAATTTTTTTAAATAAATACAATAATTATTAATTCATACAATATTTAGAAATATTTTCAAAAGTAAACTAAAAGTATTTAAAATACTTTGAATATGAATAAAACCAGAAGATAAAGTTTGTCGATTCCATACTACAACAAAAATCACTTATGACGGGTCGTAAGCCCTGTAAAAACCCAGATATATTGAGATAGGAATAAAAATTTGCTTATTCTTGGGCTTAAATATTAAAGTTAACCGATTGCTTTGAAATTTTAACGCAAAGTTGCACTCAAATATGCGCACTATTTATACGGTGACTGGTGTTTTTACCAGTGATTGTTGAAAACAGTATTTTTACTGCAATGGCAGCGCCATCGGTTAAACTTACAGCAAAACATGTCATACACAACATTATTCTTGATGAAAAGTATGTTTCTTGACAGCTGCTGAGATGTTCTTTACCCTCAGGCAGTAGCGTGCACAAATAATTAATTGGAGTAGGCAATAGAGGTAGGTAGTAAGGTAAGCTAGGTTCTACTTAGTAAGGTAGGGTGTTATACTATATGGAATCTAACATGTTAAAAAAGCCTGCGATCTCTATTTTTTTCTTTTCTATTTAACCTGACTGATCATCGTGGTCAGGTATCTACACCTAGTAGTTAATAAAAACAGTTTTCTTGAATGTTTTTCGCAGATACTTTGTGGCGCATAAACTTTATCAAATTAAACAACTTTGTTTTAACCACTTTATTTCAAAAAGTTTTATATTTTTTTAAAAAATAAAAACAGTAATGGAGTATTATTTAAATTAATAAAATGATTGATGGTTGACACTATTTTACTCGTTTGAATTATTTCCAGCAGTATACTCGTATTTTTTTTGCCTATAAAAATGGATATAAAATGCAAGGAGAAAAGAGCTTTATAAAAGCATTCGTAGACGTTTTATATTTCAATGCAAAGTGAAGTTATGCGCTTTATCCGTCCATTTGAATCCATTTGATTTTAAATTATTTATGAATGCGTGAAAATTTGGATTTATGTTAACCAGAGTCCATAACAGTATGCCATTAAATATACAAGTCTGACGAAAATTCATAATTTTAAATATATGCACTTTATTGAATTAATTTCATCAGCTATATCTGTGTAAAAATACTCAAGCTTAAATACACTCTAGCCTTTGTTTTTTTCCCTCAAATTTATTCTCATAACCGGATGGCGCTGCCATTGCGGTAAATAAAATTTTGAAAAAAAAGTTTTTACTTATAACTTGCAAGCATAAGAACTCTGTGAATAACATGAGGAGATTTAAGATTTTGAACTAATCAAAATTAGCATTTCTTTATAAAGACAGATTAAAACACGCGCGCATAAATACATTATATATATATATATATATATATATATATATATATATATATATATATATATATATATATATATATATATATATATATATATATATATATATATATATATATATAAGTCTGCGTAATCGGAGGGCATGTATGACTAGATGTATGGATGTGAAGGAGGCTAGGAGTGTATGTCAGGACAGAAGAGTGTGGCGTTCCATCCTCTCTGCCTACCCCTGCGGGGAAACGGCGTGATGGTAGTAGTAGTAGTAGTAGTATATATATATATATATATATATATATATATATATATATATATATATATATATATATATATATATATATATATATATATATATATATATATATATATATATATATATATATATATATAAATATGATCTTAATCTTCAGATGTAGATTATATGTACAAGGTTAGAATAATTTATTGAATGAATTCATTTTAGTATAATATATGATAAAGATAAGCTTTGTCTACAATTAAGAAACGGAGTTCTAAAATGATTTGGGCACGTAGAACGAATGAATAATGACAGAACGGTTAAGCAGATTTACCGGTAGGTCAAGAAAGATACTGTAAGATAAAGTATATACCTCTTCGTAAATTAAGTAATATCCCAACTTACGATTGGGATACGTTTATTGTAAAACGTTTAATTATAAAGTGCGTATTTTACAAAGGTAAGTTTCGAAAACCATCTAATGTTTGCGAAGAAAATGTAATATTTTGTTGAAAATTACATAAAAATTATGACCAATGTTTGGTTTTGCACGTAATGATGTTCAATAGATGGCGCTGCCATTGAGGTAAGTTTTTAAAAAAAATATATTTTCCTTTAGAATAAAATGAGTATTTGTATATACAGACAAAATCGGTGAATAACATCAAAAGATTGAAGATCTAATATTTGAGAAGTTAGAAAATAGATGAAAATTAATAAATTTAAAGAGACGATAAAGTAATTAAATACCGACGTTTATCTAATTAAAACTATTGTTTGTTTGAAGTTTTCATTGGGAATCAAACTCATTTTACTAAAATTAACAGGTTTAAAGTTTAAAATATTATTCATGTGTTAAACTTGTGTACGCAAATTATAAAATTTTCAAAACAAAATCACGTTCAATTAATTGATTCAGTGGTAATATCTATCTGTTTTTAAATATTTCTACTACTGCCATTACGCCGTTTCCCTGTGGACGTGGGCGGAGAGGATAGAATGCCACATACGTCTGTCCTGAAATACACTCCTAGCATCCTTCACATCCATACAATTAGATATGGACTCCGATATCACCCGATTTAAGGTTCTGATTGATCTGGTCTCGTTAACTCTATTTTGACCGTCCTCATTCTGTTCCGACGTTTTCATTTACAAATATATTTTTTAGTCATTTTCTCATTATTTATTCATTCACCTCTCATGTCCATACTACTTTAAACAACTTTTTAAGTATCCCTTATCCAGACTCACATTAAGTTCTCCTTTTAACCTAATGGTGCATAGGGCCCTGCGTCGTAGCGACGCAGTGTTAACTTGATCTTTAATTGCATGAAGGCAAGGTGATCACCCATCCACTTCAGATACCAGTCCAGGGTTATATTAAATAAATATTAGAGTGAAAAAAATCACTTATATTTTATTTGACCCCCCCTGGGAATCAAACCCGGGATCTCCAGTACGGTAGCCGAGCGTGCTGACAATGGCGTAATGGCACTACGGAGGCGGACTTTCAAAATATCTTTATTTTTAATCCTGTCATTTAACGGTTTTACGCACATTCGTCTGAGGGAATGCATTTCAACGGCTTTCATTCTTATTTCATCCTTATTTTGTTAATCACGTAATAATATTAAAATCTGATGACACGTGTTTCGGTGCTTTAAAACCATTATTAAATACAATATAATGTATTTGATAATGATGTTGAATGCATCGAAACACTATTCAAATTGATTTTTAAAATTGATTGTTTTTCAAATATATATAAGTATTTTAAAACAAAAACATTTTTTTATTTCGACAGTGATTCGAGTGAATATTATAATAATAAATGCAAAAAAATGCTTTTTTATTTATTTATTTAAACTTCATGTACAGAAAAAAGTGAGTAGGTACATTGCGGGCTTATTGCTAAAAAGCAATATCTGTCAACCAACCAAAAACCGACAAGTGATATTTGTCAAAATGTTTGATACTATATGTATATCGCTGTTTGTAATCAGTTCTTAAACATTAAAAAAAAAAAAAACATAAATTATAAATTGATGATAACAAGGAAGTCAAAGGAAAAGGGAATTTAGGGAAGGAGGTACAGGGATAATATTTTCTATTTGCCTGTCATATCATCGACAGACAGCATCTAAACTAAGATTCATTATTCCATTATACATTTTCCTGTAAATTCTGCATCCCTCCTGTCACCTCACTCCCCATCTCTAATAAATCATTTCAAAGTGAGAATGACGTAAATTTCTGATTTATTGGTGTATATTTTATTATATCCCATGAAATTGTGATGGTACAAATCAATTTAAAATGGATAGCCAGTCGAAAAAAAATCGTAGAGATAAAAAAAATAAAGATTTTACAAGTAAAACGTAAATCAAAAATGTTTAAATATCACCACAAAGTGACTGCCAAATCAATAAATGAAATAAAAATAATTGTTGGAAATATTTAATTGACAAGTGAACGATAAATGAAAAGGAGGGTGTTTTAAAATTTTAACAATTTCATATTTTTAAAATATTTGTATTTTCTAGGGGTCTCAAGCTTTATTATGTGAAAGTAAAATACAATTAACTTGAATAATATGAATGTCTGGGTTTTTACAGGGTTTATTACCTGTCGTAAGATAGTTAACACAATTTTATACGCGTGTAATATTTATCATGTTTCTACTCATGATTGATAACTACACAACTCAAATTTTTGGAACTCATATCATATAATTCACACCTCACTTCATGTGTGAGTTTGGCGGTAGTATCTATAATCAATTTGAGTAAGCTTTAATTAAGCAGAATTCTTTATTTTGAAATGTATACAAGATTATTTCCGAATTGTTTTACACACTAGGAGACGCCTGAAAACATGATATAACTTTACAACATTTTGAGGGTGTCCAAATACTTGTTCACAAAATCTAAGAATTATAATAATATAAGAGTTTCTGCTTAATAAAAAGCTTCTTTACATCTCACCAATAGATGTCTCTAGTGAAGTTCTAGTGATTCATGAACAAGGTTTCTAAATTGGTTCATATATATAGAACTTCCAAGAATTTGAGTGGTGTGGTTGTCAATAATGGGTAGAATTGGTGAATGTTACACGTGTGTAAAGTGATCACTTAAACCAGCCTATGACGGTCGTAAGCCCCGTAAATGCCCAGACTTCCATATTCTTCTTCATCTTTGATGAGATGTCAAAAAATAATATGTTATAACTTGACCAGTTTTTTTACAACATATTTGAGTGTGTCCAAATCTTTGTTCATAAATCTGTGTTTCTCCACTTGTTCTTTGTATTATATAAATTGTTATTTTTACATTTGTAAAAATAACTACTAAGCGAACTTAGATATGTGAACAAGGATTCGGACTCATCTAAAAGACTGTAGTGATACTTGTCTCAGAAAATTGAAAAACAGTTGTCACATAACTTCTACTATTACCCACCCCGAAGAAAGTTATACTCTAAAAGTAACACAAATATCCATTTTTCCGTAAATCATATTTTTAAAAAACCTCTACAATTTTTTAAAATACTAGTGGATGTACTCGTAAAATGTAAATAATGGTCATAAAGGGCTAAAACTAAAATACTAGCTTCAAATAAAATTTAGTATCGACGCACAGGAATTTATTATTTACGCGTATGTATTTGAAATTCACATTAATACTTTGAATATGTGAGTTTCTGCGAAAGCAAGCTCGTTAGTTAGTTCGTTAGTTACCAATTTTATCGGATTTAAGTATTGTATATTTATTTTTGGAGGAAGATGACCAAGACATCATGGGTTGTAAGGAAGTCCAACGAAAAGGTGTTGCAGGACGTAAAAGAAAGAAGAGAGCTTTTAAATCATATTTTGAAGAGGAAGGCCAAGCTAATAGGGCACTCAATTAGAAATAGCACCTTTCTTAGCAACATCTTCGAAGGAAAAATCTTGGGAAAACGAACAAGAGGCCGCCCAAGAACTTCATACTTCCAGGATTTGAAGCGGCTCATGGACGTCTCCTCCTATTCGCAGCTCAAGAGGATGGCGACTGACAGAGACAAGTGGCTGACAATACAAGGCGCTGCCTTTAGAAGATGATGATGATTTACGCAACTGAGAATTGACGTAAAACGCGTAACGATACGATTAATTGCATAAAATGCTTATGTTATTTATGTATTAATTTTAAATCAAACACAGATTTTTTGAGTCTACTAAGTTGTATTTTATTAACAAAAACACATAAAAAATTATATTGTGACAATTGTTTCGCCTTGTTAGGGCATTATCAAACGATTATGTTATGCTTACCGGATTTGCATCATCGTTACTATGTAGTATGATTTTTATTGCGATTGTTAATTTAAGGCAGACAACAAACATAAAAATAAATGCACTTTATAGTCAATCTTCCGGCATAATAGTCAAAAGTAGGAACACTATAAAGAAAATTATAGGATTTTTATTTCAAACAATTCTTGCTTAATTCATAATGTAATAATCGCGAAATCCATGTATTATTTTTCTGACAAAGGTAAAGATAAAAATAAAGGTTTTTATGTTATTTTTTTAAAATCTTAAAAAATTTAATGAATGTTTGTAAATGCCATAATAAGGCGAAACGATTGTCACTCATTTTATTTAATTTTATACGCGACTTATTTTATTTGTGCATATTTGAAAATTCAGTTTAGTAGACTTGAAAAATCAATGATTGGTTGTTACATTTCAAATATAAATAAAAATTGTGCTCTACAAATTAAACGCTAAATTTTACATTTTGTGTGTGTCCAAATACTTGTTCACAAATATGGATTATCTCCAACTATAGGATTATTTTTCAATTTTTTTTGACATCTCATCAAGGATGAAGAAGAATATAGAAGTCTGGGCATTTACAGGTTGAAATAAAAGAGTTTCTGCTTAATAAAAAGCTTATTTTCATCTCACCAATAGGTGTCTCTAGTGAAGTTCTAGTGATTCAAGAACAATTTTTCAAAATTGGTTCAAATATTTAGAACTTCCAAGAATTTGAGTAGTGTGGTTGTCAGTAATGGGTAATATTGGTGAATGTTACACGTGTGTAAAGTGATCACTGAAACCGGCCTACGACGGTCGTCAGCCCCGTAAATGCCTAGACTTCCATATTCTTTTTCATCTTCGATAAGACGTCAAAAAATAAAATAAACGCCAAATCCTTAAATAAAATATATGTCTGATTTGGTTGATATACGTACGTATTTTTATGTATGTATTGAGTACAGAAAATGTTATTTAAAAAAAATATATATGGACACGAGAGGGAACATTTTGTTGAACTATATTAATCAAATGGGCAAGCTTCTTTTTTCTGGGAAAAATTCTTAGAAGTTTGAGATGATCTTACATTCTTTGTTAATCCTATTGTGTAAAGCCTTCAGATATTCATTTATAAGAGATAAAGTCATAGTAAGGAAGGGGAACATATTACTTTTAGGGGAAAAAATGTTTTATTTCCCTTCTTTCTTTTGTACACCATTCATATTACAAGCTTTATTAAAATATTTTCAAGAACTCACAATTTTATTTAACAAATGAATTTTAGAAGAAATTTCGTTTCTGATATTTTTAGACTCCAACTAAAATATAAGTGAAATTATTCTCAAGACATTTTTATTTATTTATTATTTATTTAATATATGTGTGTAGTTACATTTTTTTATACAATTAAATAAATCTTTTGTTCATTTCCATATAATACAATCTTATAATTTTATTTGTTCTGAGCCTCTCCTAAAAAGAGACTGAGGTCTTGTGCTTGGAGAAGGACTTTTTTCTTCTTTTTTATTGTTGATGGTATCATGTTATACATACAAAAAAATATAGCTTGGGAACATATATTTTATGCCGTACGAGGGAGTTATCTTATATAATTTTCTAAAGTCTGTATTTTTTTAAAGTGTTGGTTTAGTTTCTTGTATTTGTGTCTTTTATATTTTGAATTTCTAAATTATTTTTTCATTTATAGAGAATTTACTCACATTATCCATTATCCATGTCCACCTCCGTGGTGTTAGGGTTAGCGTGTTTAACTACCGTGCTGTTAGTCACGGGCTCGATTTCCAGGGGGGGGGGTTAACAATAATGTGTTAACACACTAAGTACGAGAAAGGTATTTCTACCCGTTCAGTCGATTGATGCTTGAGGACGTGAAGTGTATTTTTACCTTCTGCGTCGGCCTTATTTCAAAGTCAGGAAAGAAGGAATTATTTACATCATTTTGAGTGTGTCCAAATACTTGTTCACAAAATCTGGATTATCTCCAATTACAGGAGTCACCTTCATATTATTTTTTAACATCTCATCAAAGATGAATAAATGACGGTCGTCAGCCCCGTAAATGCCCAGACTTCCATATTCTTCTTCATCTTTGATGAGATGTTAAAAAATTAGATGAAGGAATTATTTAATGTCTTATATGAATACTATTAGTGATATTATACTTTAATATTTATTTAATATTATCCTGGTCTGGTACCTGAAGCGCAGGAGTGATCACCTTGCCTTCATATAACTAACGATTAATATAACACTGCTACAATGCGATGCAATATTATATGCGCCATCGGGTGCAGAATAGAAAAAATCTAATGGGTTAGAAAAACCTCTAATTGTGGATTTTTTTAATAAAAAAAGTATATATTTATAAAATTAAAGTAAGTGCTATTTTTCGTCGATTCTTTTATTTTGAAGCCTTATAGATGTTGCCTATTGTTCTAAGCTTTCTTAAAAGTTTGCTAAAACTCTTGTTGTACAAATTTCGTTTTCCTTTCAACTCGAGTTTCACAGTTTAAAAGTTTTAAACACCTACGTAAAGCTGAGGAATAATAAATTGTTTTGTAAATACGAAACTTAAACGGTATAGAAGAAAGTTGGAGTAGTTTTCATTTTAATTATGACGTAATTAACTAACGGATTGAATTGTTGAGTTAAAATGAGAAAAAGATAAAATACACAACCGTATTCTTCATAACTACCTTAGACACCTCATTGGGTGGAGATTTGAATCAGTAGTACAATCAATCAAAAATGAGCAAAATGATGAACGTTACCACTATGTCAGGTTTAAATTTTTTTTTTTGACAGAAAAAATTTTGTGTTTTTATTATTTAAAAAAATACTTCAATTTTATACTTTTTCTGTGAGTCTAAGCAGCTTATTATTAGAAATAGGTATCAAATTGTGGTACAGTGGGTTCGAACCGAGAAACTCTGACTCAAGAGTCCGCGACACTAACCACGGGACCTATTTATATGTAATATACATACAAGTATGACGTTAGTCAGTTGGTTTAAAATGTATGTAAAAATTTTCCTGTATTATTTTACACGCCGAATTTTTAAGAAATGTTGTTTTTTTTTAATTGTTTAAATAATCACACTTACATTTCGACCAGTTATTTATTTGTTATTTTATTAAAAATATATTTGGAAAAATCTTCAGTAGTGAATTTTAAAACAATAGTTATCACTTGAATCAACCTATTACAGCGACCTGTAAATAGCCAGACTTCCGTATTTTCTACATCTTTTAAGCACCCTTGAGGTAGTATTAAGGAAAATCGCGCTGTATGAATTATCCAAATTTACTCGTATTCTTATGAAGATATTAATATTTAAAAATAATAAAATAATGTTTTTCAAATCCAATTGAGTGCACAACTCTTTGTTAAACTAAATCATTAGGGATGCACTTTTAAGTTTAGTTTTAAGCTTCGCATTTAAGCTCGAATAAAGACGTAAAATGGCAACCATTAAAAAAATGAAGTCGTGTTGTTGTTCTACCAGGCTTCTAAACATATCACTTTACCCCATGCAGATACGGCATTAAGTATTGAGCAGTCGAACACGGACAATAAACCCAGTCCGTGAACCGTGACGTGTTAGATAACGAACCCATAAAACGGATTTACTTTGTTTTTATGAAAAGTGGGGAATATGTAGGAAATAAATTGTCCTACTTTGTTTTGAATCCCTCTCATAGCTGAGGATTTTTTTCAATTTTATTTTTTATTATTAGGTCAAGGGATCTTTCATCCCTTATGTCACTGCGACCATATTAGGTCTATTATGACCTCCCTCTGTATCATAGTTCACTCTCAAGATCTACGTGAGTCGTGTAGCTCACGATCTGTCTTGGTGGTAGGAGCTTCATCTTCTCGGAGTCCAGTAGTGGTCCTCCAAGGATGTGACTTCGTTTGCAAACGAGTGCGTCACAATTATAGAGAATGTGGATTGGTGTTTAGTTATCCTCCATATAAAATCTGCATACTGGGGAGTCATGCAGCCCAAAATGGCTGAGTGTAACAATTGTCCTAGGTTAGATCATGTCAGTTGCATATGTATTTGTATATATATAGGGTGGCGCAAAATCAATCACCCTGTCTGAAGTTTTCTGCAAATGGCGTCGTACGTCAATCATATTTGACTTGTGAACTAAACAGCTGCAGTATACAAAAAGAATCAGAGTGGCGCAAAATGAATCATCCAATAAACCCCGCGTTTTAGGTTCAGGGTAATATACTCGTAATATAAATATAATAATGAAAAATAACTTCATTAAAAATATTTTGACTCACCTGCGAATCGAACCCGGGACCTAAGTGCTTTACTAACCACTACAATATAAAGGTAAAGTATATATGTATGCATGTATATATACATATATGCAGGTCATATACATACATACAAATACATTATTTACTTTTTAATCGCTTTAATCAACTTTTGATTTAAATGATGATAAGAAGAAAAAAAATTACAAACATTTTGAAAAATTGAGTTATTATTGTCTATAATATGTAAATTGATATCTGAAAATCTGAAAAAAAAATGTTCAGTATTTTTCTTTAAATAGTGAAATGAGATCAGGACTAATCTGTGCTTATTAAATAAAACACAAAAATTTATATGTAATATTTCATGTACTTTTTTCGAACTAAGAACAAAATTTTAATAAATTAGATACATTTTTAGGCGGCTACAAAAGCTACATTAAAATGATAAATTTAGCCTTTTTAATTCCGAGAAATTCGTGAAAATATTGTGGAATTAAAAAACGTTATTCATTAAAATTAATGTCAGATTACCAATCGAATTGAAAAATTTTTTTGAAGGGGAAATTTAATCTCATTTAGACCTATTTACGATGTAAAAACCTTTTCGTTTCCGGATCAATAATTCTTAATCTTTTTATAATTAATGTCGTGTCTGAAAGTGAATTATCTGAGCTTTCTTCATTGAACTTTTGTGCGATAAGGTTTTAAGTTTTCTAATTTTATATGTCCTGATATGACATTAAATTGACTTGTCTTGTTTTATTGGTAAAAAAAGTTATAATTTAAAACGAAAGTTATAGAAATGGATTCAAATTAATTTTTATACTTCTTACTTGACCGCTTGATAATTACCATTTTATTTAATATTTTGACACAGAATTATTACTGAATTGACCAACAAAATTGGGTGGCAAGCCTTCTCCAATTGAACATAGGTGACAGCTTACATAGGTAACGGCTGACAACTTACAAAGATTCTATAGGTAGTTCGTGATTTATTACAAAAATACTAGTCATCAATATTAGAGGTTAAATTTGATTAGATTAGGTTAGGTTAGGTTCTCAACTATGTTAAGAAGGAATGCTATATATGGAATAATATGAATTTCATTAAAATTTATTAATCAAGTCGGATCTTACGGGGAATTAAAATTAATATATGATTTTTAAAATGATAATTCTAGTATTATAAGAGCTATTTACATATTTCTTGTAATCTTAAAAATAATTTTAAATTAAAACTTTACTTGTTATTTTTATATTTTCAAATCGTTAAATGTTTCAAAATATTATTGCTGATAAAAAACAAAATCAGGTTTTGTCTGCAAGCGAGATATTTTTCTTTCACACTAATAAATGTGGTAAACTAGTCAGCTTTCGTTTGATTCAATTTCCGACCTCTCATTCAGTCGCTTTCTGTTGGCGCGTTAGAACAGACGTGCAGACCTATGACTCAGTTGGCGGCGAGTTGGTACTTGCTGCGAGCTGCGTACTGCGATTTCCATACAAATATGAGCTGGGTGTACTTTAAGGATGATTTTGATGTACGGAAAAGGTTCATGGATTTATATGGGAATGGTCTACACAAAGACATATATTTATCAAAAATTAGCAAACCTTACAAAATTCGTAGCGCTGTCATTGATAGTTAAGAAATTTTCAATACAAAATATTAAAATTTAAATAAAATTTAGTAAATTCAAAATAAATTAAACAGTGGGATAAAATTATCAAAACATATATTTCTGAAAGCTGAAATGCTGAAATACGTAAACTGAATAAACAAACAGTATATAGATCAAAGCAAGTGGCCTTTATCCTACGATAAAATTAAACTGAAAACAAAATGGAACACGTGTAGTACATGGAGCAAGCGAATAATATAACGCAGTACCAAAAATAAACAAATAAATTGGCATATTTACCCACTTCAATCAAGAAGGAATCTAAATTATTTCATTTCAGAATATTTGCTAAGGATTCCGTCCGGCACGAATTTAAATACACCATTCACGGTTGGGACGCAAAAGGATGTTTTATTACGTACTATCAGACACTGGATTCACCCTACGCTTGACATATTAATACTATAGGTTTCTCAGCTTGAGATGACCATTGATACGTTACATAAGTGTATAAAGTAATCACTAAAGCCAGCCAAATGGCAGGACGTTAGCCCTGGGATACACAGACTTTTTTCTTCTTCGTATAAAATAATAACAATAATAAATTTGGATAATTTATACAGCGTTATTTTCCTAAAATACTACTCCAAATGCACTTTAATAATGATATTTATCTTAAGTTGATATATCTATAATATATTCATTTCATCCGTAGGGTTAATGATTCAGTGTGTGAATGAAAAAATAATTAAAATTACCTTTTCCAAAAAATTTTTACAAAAATGTTAGTAATATTAGTTTATTACCACTCACCGATTCCGGTGAGTGGTTATATGGAACCGCAAAGTAAATGCTTTAAATATTAATAATATTTAGAATATAAAAATTAACTGGTCAAAAAAAAAACGATAATTCGGGTTCTGTCTCCTATATGTAGGTATATTTTTAAACTAACCATTATGCCGCTTCCCTAAACGGGTAGGCAGAGAGAATAGAACGCCATACCACTCTGTCTTTGAAAACATTCTTCGCCTCTTCCAAAGTCATGCATCTCCTCATACACATATCCGCTGATTTTATTTCACCTATTAAATTGGATTAAGCTATGTATTTCACAAATTTCTTAACTGAAAGCGCATCCGTCAGCTAAAACTCCGTATATTATATACCGAATAACCCAACAACAATACCAACCAACATTCGAGAGGAATACAATAACAATTTAGCTTTTAAAAATAAATGAAATATTGATGTTCAATAATTGCCAGATTGGTGAACTTTATATGAGTGTATGAAACGATCACTTAAGCCAAATTAATATCAGGTCTTTAGACCAGGGATGTTTATACATATTTCCTTATAATTTATATATTTTTTTTTTTAAGAATTAATTTTTTAATCAAACACAGATTTTTTGAGTCAACTAAGTTGTATTTTATTTTAAAAAAACACAAAAATTAATATTGTGACAATTGTTTCGCCTAGTTATGGCATTTTCAAACGAATGTCTGTGTTTGATTTAAAAATTAATTCATAAATTAAATGGACTTTACAAATTAAACGCCAAATCAATAAATAATTATATTTGAAGCACTTACTTTGTGATTTTCCATTTAATAATTAAAATGTAACTTTATTTTAAATTACTATATATATTGTATTACAACTTAATTGTAATATCTACCAGTTTCGAAGCTTAAAACGATAAATGCTTCATCTCAAGTTGTGAGACACCTACCATATAATACACAATATGATATTAATGAGAATTTTTATAACTGTTATCGATGGTTCGTAGATTTTATCGTTCTCTTGATCATTAAATTTGCAAATGTAACTAAAACTAGCCACTAAAACAGTTTTTATGCCATTTTGAATTATTCCAGACTGATCGTAAAACCTAAGTATCGGTGATCTTCAATAATAAATATTTTTTCCTTACACGATGTGCTTCCATTTCCCCTCAGAATTCAGAAACATCTGATATGCTTGTCTAGAATTGAAACATGAGGAAAAAAGTGTCTATGATAAAATATATCCATTTCAATGCGATCATTTCGTAGAAAATTCTCAGAGAGGGAATTGACATATTTCACATAAAGTAGGTTTGAACTTTGTTATACTTTTTTATTCTGACCGTTTTTCGAACCCAAAGGTGAACAGGGTACTGCACCATATCGACGCAATGTATTCCTGATTAATAATTATATGAAGATAAGGTGATGAGTCCTAACCATTAGGTAACAATCGAGGTTAATATTTAAAAAAATAAAATAAATAAAATAAAACCCTTGTACGCTGACCAACCCGGGGTGTCTGACTATGTTATTTCTACATAAATTATACAGGAATCCATACAAATTTTATTTTAAAAATATATATCCATTAATAAAATTTATAAATATTATTTAAATGATAAAATACCCTTACCGTTATCCTTTGGATATTTTGAGCTGAAACGTAGTCAATATTGTATCTTCACTCCGTATACATCCCTGAAAATGACAAGGTACTTGTCGAAACTGGTTTTAAATTAAGTACCAAAAATAAAAAAATATATTGAAAACAGAGTTAGAGTTTAATTTTATAAAACCCTTACCATATTTAACATGTAATCATTATAATAATACACAACATAAATTCATTTTATTAGAAAAATTATAAAAAAATCATGCTTTTCAAATCCTGTCTAGATGAATACTTTTTATTTCTAAAACAGAATTTCGTCCACCCTCTCAGTAGTCTAATAATATCGGTAACGATGAAATATATTTACATTTAAAACTGAAGATGGAAATTTAGCTTCCGAAACTAAACTTCATAAAATAAATTCAAGTAGTAAAAAAACAAGTGCTTTCTTTAATAATTTTAACACGTCTTACCACAAAGTAAATGCCGAAACAATAAATAAAATATGAAATAAGTCATTGACAAATTAAATAAAAGTGGGAAAAAGGAACACAGTTAGTTTTTTTTTTGAGAAAATAAAATGTAGTTTTTCCAAGAAATGCTAGTACAAAACATAAATCTTATTAATTATTCCGATCATGAAATGTAAGCTCTAAATCTTTGGTTTTATTAATGTGAATAAAAATATATTAAATGCGTTTTCATTGTAGTGGAATTCATTTGAGAATGTTAATTAAAAATTTCATCACATCACATAACGTGTTTTTATGTATGCTTTTGAATGTGCTAGTAGTGATATTTATCATATTAGTACTAGAACATTTTATTCCAAATCGATTATATCTAATAATGTAATTCCTTTATCTATTTTTCATAAGTATGAAATACAAATCTCTAGACCACGACAAGGAGCAGGAATTAACGGAAAAAAATATTCTGAACTATATGTAGTGTCGCTCAAATATAGAATTTTATCACCTTGCCCGTGATATAATGAAATAATTTTCTACATAGGGATTGTAATCCAGTAAAGTGGTGTTCTATATCTTTGAGGTTTGATTGTCTTCCGCTTGGAATAAAACCTGACTTCGTGGATTTTTATCAACGTGAAACAACCGTCTTTAAAAAAAAGACATGTGATAATATGTGATATTTTGTTTTATTTTTATGTCTCCAATAAAATAAATATTTCATTTGAGTTTTTTTAATTGAAAACTCAATATTTAAATTTATTAATTTCTTTAAATAAAAAACGTGTATTCGTTATCTAACTTATCAGATATTTTATTGTAAATAAATATTTTAAACTGAAAAAAAAACAAAAATATGTGTTTATAGGTAAATAATATAATCATCATATCAACTTTATTTTTACAATATATTGTGTATGTCCAAATTGTTTATTTTGTAGAGATTTTGGAGTTATTTTTACATTTTGACACTCAAAATAGAATAATACGGATGTCTGTTATTATCCATAAATTAATCAATTATGTTTCAAAGAACTATTTATGAATAAATAATAGAATAGGGTAGATCTGAAATAGATCGTATCGTTCGGCCTTATCGTATTTTATTGTATGTGATAAACGCTTTCATTCATATAATTTAAAAATAAATATTTGAATATCTACCCTTGATACGGAAAAACATAGTGAGGGAACATTATTATAATTTATAATTTGTACTTCTTTGTATTATAAAAATAAATAAATAAATGAAATTTAAGAAAATTTGAATTTGACATGGAACGTTCAGATTTTACACGCAGAAGGAATGATAATGTTACCTCAAGGGTTACTTTTCTGGAAACTCCTTTGCACCTCACTGTATCATTTACCTGAAGTGCACATTTAAAATGAATGAAGCTTATTCTCACTCTGAATTTTCCCTCGCTCACAACCGTCGAAATCTAGTTGGAGTTGAATAAGTAACGTACTTGAAATTCGGAACACAAAATGGGGGCACCTTAAGCTCGAGCAACGTTTTTATTATAATCTCGACTTCCGCTTAGAAACTAACGAATACCGTACAAAACTACAAATGAAATAGCATATTTTAAAAATTTAACTGATTTCAAAACTAAATAAACTACCATCACGCTGCTTCCCCGCAGGGGTAGGCAGAGAGAATAGAACGCCACAACAATCTTCCTCTGCAAACAATTGTCGCCTATTCCACATTCATGCATCTGCTCATCCATACTCACCGATTATTACTGACTATGACCCCTGAACGAACCACTGTGAAATATTTAAAAAAACCTGTTCATGACAAATTTTCGTCGGTCTTCTTCTGTTTCAATTTTCAAATACATTCGCCTCATTTATTTGTTTTACTGTACATTTCTCACCCAACACATATCAAACCAGCTCAACACACCTTTTTCTTATTATATGGATAATGCTTACCTCAGCCCTACATTTACATTTTCTTTATTTCACCATTCAAACATGTATTTTACATTATTTTGCCGCACGTTCATCTGATAGATTGCATTAAGACTGCTTTTAGTGAACTTTAATCCTTCTATAGGCAACACCGTGCTACACTTTCACACATAAGAGTTAATACCAGGACTTATTATATTTTTTGTGCTTATTTTGCATACTTATATGTATTTATTATATAAAAAACCCAATAACAATATCAAACATTTAAAAAAAATTAAAAAGTGTCCAAAATTTCAAGAACACATACAGAATTTCACTCCACCTACATTTTATTGACATTGCTGACCGTTATCAACACCAAATGGTGCAAAGGGTACTGCATCAAATTGATGCTGTGTTAAGTTGATCGTTTATTTTATGAAGGCACGGTGATTAGTATTGGTTTTCTAGATCATATATCGCTCACTCCTTTCAAGAACGTCATAAATCAAAAAATTGATTTTTCAGGAGATCGTTTTTAATGTTTAAAAATATAATACAATTTATTAAAAATAAATATCAAACTACGTATTGAACTTTTTTCTGTGCAACAGAATTAGATTAATTATATCTTTTTAGGTAAAACCTGAAGGCTTTTTCTCCATATGAAAAATATTTAGTATATTTCAAAAAATAATTAAACAATACCTTTTCTTCAAAATCCAAAAACAACACTTTCTGTCCTGTAGCGGGTAAATATTTAGTTAAAAATTTGCCTCTTTTGATAGAATATAGAACATTTTCTGGGCATTCAAAAACACGCACAACTGAAAATTTACGATTTTTAATTTATGACGTTCTTGAAAGGAGTGAGCGATATGTCAAAATGTATCCTCCAAATTTATAAAAAAAACATAACATATATTTTTGATCTTCAATGATACCGGTTAAAGATATTATTATATTTTTATTTTGTTTTACAATAACAATTCTTCTTTGCTACTTTTTCGGAGGAACGTGACTCAGATATAAAACTCAGATAACAGTAGAAAAGAAAGAAAAATGTTTGTATTAGGATAACATGATCAGAAAAGTGATTGTATGAATATTATTTTATTTTATTTTTTGTCATTGTTTTCAGGATGGGATTGGAATAATTTTGTAGGGTAACTACGTAAGCTTTATCGTAGGTACATGTCTTTGAAACGGTCAAATGTAACAGAAAAATTAAGAAAAAAAAATACTAACTGACCATAACGTCACTCTTTCTAGGGGTAAGCATAGTGAATAGAATGCCACACCATATCATTCTGTCCATCCATACATTCTACGCCTCTTCCAAATCCATGCATTATTTAATGTACTCTTCTTTTATCCGCACTCAGTGGTGCATAGGGCACTGCATAGTAGAGATTCAGTGTTGTCTTGACCATGAATTGCATGAAGGCTAGGTGATCAGCTCTGGGCTTCTTGTACCAGTCCAGGGTGGTATTAAATAAATTTGAGAGTGAAAATCACCCATATCTATTTTGACCCCCCTGGGAATCGAACTCGGGACCGCTAGCATGGCAGCCAAACGCTCCACTACACTACGGAGGTGGATAAATATATATACCCTCCTAATATATACCCACCGATTATTCCGATTTTGGACTTTCAAGTATTTGAAACACTTGACCATGCCATGTTTTTTTCGGTCTTTTTTGCTCTTATTTCCAACTACATTCACTTTATACATTTATTGTGTTTTTTCTTACTGATTATATTGCAAACTATCTTAACAATCCTGTCTTTCAGACAAATGTGAGGCAAAACTATGTATGAAAGATGTTTGAAAGTTTAAATACGGAAAGAACACAAGACTTAGCGTTATCGCTACAATTATGAAAGGTGTATTGAGATGGTTTAGATATAAAATATATTAGGTGAATGCAATTAGAAATCAAAACATGAAAAGACCGAAAAAAACTTGTCATGATCAAGAATTTTAAAAACTTGAAAGTGGTCAGCTCAGGAGTCGGTTTATGAGGAGATACATGAATATGAAAGAGAAGAGGAATGTTTGTAAAAACAGAGTGCTGTCACATTCTGTTTCTCTGCATAGCCCTGCGGAAAGCCATACGATGATTAGTTAGTTAGTCAGTTAAAACATGAATTATTTTACCGTTAAAGTATTCCAACAGCAGGATAAATATTTTATTACCCTGAGCTTTTATTTAAAAAATCCACTATTTTTACTATTCTTAGCGAGGAAAATTCAAAATATGAAATTTAATACAGTTTCAGTTTTCAAATTTATATTCAATCATGCAAGTAAGTACCCTTTATTATTAAAATTCCTTTTATGTTAATGGATTACATATTGACAAAGAGACACTTGCTGCTTTTAAAAACATTTGCTTTCTGTCTATAGATTTTCATCAGCATTTTAAGTTATTTAAATACCAAATGGTAGACGAGTAGACTTTTGACGTTTTCTTATGACAATTCGTTGAACTCTTAAACTAATATAAACTTATGGAATTTGAATGTACGGCTCTTTTTAAGAAAATTATTTTTACTGTTGAAACTATTTTTAATTTGTTGTTTTAAAGTACGTCAGAGCATACTTTGATGTAGGGAGCTTATTTTCAAACTAAGCTTTAATAAGTTTGTTATTTTAGATTTAAAAAAAATTACTGATTATTTTCATCAATGCTACAAGAAATGTTGAACATTTTCAATTAAGAAAAAATATAAATATATTAATTTTATACGCATTAATAAAATAATTATATTGTTGTTTGTGAAAATTGATAATATGATCATCGTGTGTATTATTGCAGTTTCATAAATATATAAAATCTTTAATTATTTATTCATATTTCCTCTTCATACTGTGAATAATTGCAAATAAGATATTTTTTTCGTTCTGCTAGTTTAAGTTTTTTATTAACATAAATTGTATACATTTATTTTAATCATAATTTTAAACATATTAAAAAATTAAAATTAAAATTTGCAGAGATCTAAAAATTACACGTTATCCGAAGCGGGGTACCAAAAGACCCCATTTCATATTTTTGTGAATATCATAGTACGCAATTCGTAACTCGACGCCAGCTGAGTCACAAATTCTACGTCCTTTTCAGCACGCAGCCGAGCGCTGACTAAGCGAGAGCAAGTATATAAACGAGAGTCCCGAAATCAGATCAAACGAAAGCTGAGTAATCTAATTGTCTCGCTTTCTCATTGTGGTAATACCGCATTTATAAGAGTGAAAGAAATAACACTACGTCCTGATATATAATTATGTACATGGAACTTACGAAACTGACTGTTTGTAATTTTTATCAAAACAGTATTTTGAATCATTTAATGATTTGAAATGTTAATTTTTTTTTTAATTTTCTTTAATATTATTTTAAACGAGTAGATTACAAAAAATATGGAGTAAGTAGCTATAATAATACTTAAGATATCAATATATAATAAAAAAGTGGATGATTTCAATCTCCCTGTTTGAGCCGGCTGCGTTAAAAAATAAATAACATTAAATAATTCGTTGGGTTTAGAGCTTATAAAATACCAGCAAATGGAGTGGAAGAACGAAGATAATTGTATTTACGAACTTACCATCTTATTTCCTTATATTTTCCAGTTTTCTCACATCTGCTTTACACTTATTTCCTCAGTTATTTCCGATTCGCGCGTCCTTTTGCCATACTTCCTGCGTGAACAGGAAACGCTTTGAATCCCTTCCTAGATGATTTCCGGGAAATGGACCTTTACAGATGAATTAATGGACAAATCGTGCTTTATTTGTCAGGCATATTTTCGGAAGAGTTTCATTTTTATGTCATTTATCACATAATCCGGGGTAATGGGCACTCATTTCTCTAAGACATATATGAATTATTCAAGAAAAAATACGATCGTTTATTGATTTGGCATTAACTTTGTGAAATAACGTGATTTAAAAAACGTACATGCAGTTAGTTTGTTGGATTTTTTATAAAATTTTTGCAATGTATCCAAAATAAATCAAATGACTTCCTTTTTTAATATGAAATATACAAAGTGTACAATGTGTCGCCTACATTAAAAATCCACCAGATTCAACTTTATATGATTTTAAAATGAATACACTATCGGAATGCCAATATGGGTTTTATTGTTTAAAATATTTATATACTTGAAAACCCTGCTAAAAAATACTTAAAAACGGCGTTGTATTTCAAATTCCGCTATATTCATAGAAATTGTCTTCTGACCCATATCGGCTAATCAGAGAGCGGGGATAAGTAAAAAATTGAGATGATGTCATTATCGGTTTGGGTCTCGTGCTAATTTTCTAAAAAAATGGGAAAATTCTTAATTGTATAATATTTTATCTAATGATAAAATATTATGATCAATTTATTACGATCAGATCGACTTACATGGATCTGGCGGATTTTGAAAGTAGGCGACACATATAATGTGACGCGTTTCGTATTATCATGACATTGTCAAACAATAGTTTGATAATGTCTTCATGTATTATTTAAGAAAATATAAGTGTAATTCAATCCGGTAAATTTGTTTTATTTTGGATACAACATAATCTTTTTTTGGCATTTCAACAAAGATAAAGACGAACATGGAAGTCCGAATTTTTTAGGAGACACAGCCTGAAATAACATTTTTATTACATACTTCTGTTTCGACCAGTCGATTATTAACAATACTTACTTGTATTTGTAATCTCAACATAAATAAAGAAGAAAATGGAAATCTGGGTATTTACAGGGCTGTAATAAACTCGATCAGTGGTCACTTTACACACGTGCAATATTCACCATTCTACCCATGATTGACAACTACACTACTTAAATTTTATGAACCCCTACATATATATATATAATCTCATGACACCGTACATGTGAGTTCACGAGAGCCATCATCAGACACTTTTATTTTGGATGTTAGTATGTGATTTGAGATTTTAATATTTGAACACACTGAAAATGTTGTGAATAAAAATAAACAGCTTGTATTATCCTACTTTTTAAAACGCTTGTATGATCCGAGTTTGTTAATGTTAACACTAGTTTGGTAAACTAAAGATGTTCTCGAAACAAGTCTTGTTTACATTAACAAATTCAAAAGTGCTCGTTTACATGTGTCTTATTTTCATACTCAAAAGACCAATGTCAGTAATGAAATATTACGCGTTTGCATTTCTGCTTTGAGAAAATGTCACGTGATCATATCTCGCTAGAAATAATCGCTCCAAGAACTTTTCTATAGTACTTCCCAGGATATTATCAAAGTACTTGCTCGTTGCTGCACTAGAAGATTCACGTATTCCTAGAATATTTTACGAGTCCCGTATTTACATGAATTCAATGGAAAAACGAGGAGATAAAAGCTTGGGTATCTGAAAATATGAAAGAGCCTTTGTAGTCGCTTTCAAACTTAACGTAAAATTTGCAATTTATTACTTTTCATTCAGATACTGAATAATTCTCCCTTACGAATCAATACTACATGTGTCTCAACTTATATTAATCATCTTTAGTTTGAATACCAAAGATTATTTCAGGGCTTACAACCTGGTATTTAGCTAGCTTAAGTGATCACTGTGTATACTTGTGTAACGTTACAATAATGTCTATTTTTTAACAAATTTATTAAGTTTTTTTTTATAAAGTTGTTTCAACAAAATGGTCGTTGATACCTTTGACACACACGTAGTTTTTGGTATTTTATTTATTGTTTTAGCATTAACTTTGTGGTAAGACATGTTACAATGATTAAAGAAAACACTTGTTTTTTACCAATTGAGTTTTATTAAAGACTGCATGTTTCAGAAGTTAAACTTCCATCATTCAGGTCTGTATAATAACATTATCATACAGACCTGAATGATGGAAGTTTAACTTCTGAAACATGTAGTCTTTAAGAAAACTCAAGTGGTAAAAAACAAGTGTTTTCTTTAATCATTGTAGTTTTTGGTAGTTTTTTAATCTTGGCTGAAAATTTGTAAAAAAGGAAACATAGTTTTTAACACCCGCCTTGTTGAATATGTAACATTTTTTCTAGCCTCCCACCAGTTTGAGTATGTCAGTATCGAAAAAACCCGGTCACTGGTCAAATAAAAGAATGGAGAAAAAATGTATTCACTATAACTGTTTTTATTATATTTGAGATATATTTATTACATATCATACAAAATAAGGATATACTAATTTTCAATTTAATTTTAAAATTATCGCAGCCAAATCTTTTCATTTCGTTTACAATTCTTTGTATCATCTACGTCAATACGACTAGATAAAGTCTAACGAGCGCTATAGTGCTTATTGTACCGTGTCACTTTTATATCCTAAATATATTGACTTCAACGACAGTTACAGCAACATTGTAACCGTGCGAAAGACGTAAAGCTCTTTAATATTCGAAAAGCACTTAGCCAATAATCGTCACTGTAAAATGTACTTAGTTTTGATCTAAACAAGTCGCAACATTGTAAGACGTGCGACAATCGAAAGAAAAAAAACTGTTCTTTCTTTCATACTCTTTATGAAGAATATCCGATATTAAAGTATATTCAAACATCAATGAAATTGATATTTTTCATGAATAAAAGTGAAAAAAAGTTATGTTAGAAAAATGTGATCTATAAGATATTTATATGGAATATAAGTAAAGTAAAATCTCGATATAACGGACCTCTATTTAACGAACATACCGGGAAAAACCGGTCAAATGTTAAAAATTTAATGTCTTGTTTATTTTATTTTATACATACCTACTTAAATTCGAGTGTCGTCGCATGTTAATATTTTTTAGCAGCCAAGTTATCAGAAGTAAGATCACATCTCGACGATCCTATAACACGTATTGATTATTCGTCAGATAACGACTATCAACTTTGTTATACGCATTTTCGTAATTTTAGAGAATTGATTATGAAAAAAAACAGCTAGCAACCAAATGACCAAACAATATATGTTTTTTTTTAAGCAGGATTACAGAAAGAAAGCGCGTAATTATCAAATAGTAACATCACTTCACGATGTGTCCGAAGGCAATGAATAGTATTTTGTTTTCGTATTGTATTATTTATTTACTTATAACCAAATACTGTGCTCATTTTTAAAAGTTTTTTATTTCATTTGTCTTAATTTTTTTTACATAACGTACATTTGGCGTTAACGGACACCCTATCCCCCCCAATGAGTCCGTTTTATTGAGGTTTTACTGTATCTCTCGTGAGAAGAAATGAAATATTTTGATTAAAGAAACCCATTACTTTTACATCGACGTTAAGAGGGTCGCAAAATATTCAACATTTATGGGAGATTAAATATTAATATCCACACATATTAGCGAGCTTTATGATCATTATAATGTATCATGGCTAATTTAGGAATGTTTTATTAAGGGTGTAAAATGTTGAAATATGTCGCATGAAAATGTAAAGGAAATTTCAGAGAAAACGCAAGTATCCATAATGAATTGTTCGTGTTAATGATTTTTTTGAATTACAATAAACTTTTAATGAACAATCAAACAAAGTGTAGTCATACTTATAAAAAAAATTAGTGTTAATTTGTTTGGTTTTTTTTTCTCGTTATGTCAGGCCACGATTGTTTATACTACACATTCCTTTCCTCTCCCGTCTTCTCCCTATCTTATTTAATATTTATTCGTACATATAAATGAAAACTAATCAAGTAGCCAGTAAATATGCCTCAAAGAAATGAGTGATATAGTAGGTACACCTCGGTTTAAATTCGCCAGATTAAATTATCAATATGTATACATACAAATGAGCTTAGCATCGATGACTTCCTCGTTATTGTAAAGAAAAGACTTTTTCACTCATGGCAGGAATATTGGGATACCTCTGCCCAAATAAAGGGTGAAAATCTTTATTATGTATATATCACTTTTAGTAACGGAGAAATCCTGGTTCTCCCGGATTACTCTAAACAAGTTCGAGACAACATCTATATGCAGAATGCGATTAAACCACTGCTGTTGCAGTGCTCACTTGGTTAGAATACATGTCCGGAATACTGCCATGTATGTATGTCGTCTTGAAGAGGAGGATCTAGATCACATGTTCTTTGGGTGCCCGTTGAATGACGACTACCCGAGCCTCCTTTCAGACCTCTCCAGCATAAGCGTTCCATTTCCCACCAACATCTTAACCTTGTTAACCTGCTCTTACAAACTTGTATATAAAATAATTTGTAAATATCTTAAAATTAATAACTCACCAAAAAATGAAAAATTTACCTTAGTTTTCGAGATATTTCCATTTTTATGAACATCTACGCCTTACATCAGTTTTTTGAGTGCCACTTCTTCAATTTTTCATATTTTAGGATTCCAATTTTTTTGTGCTGAAATTGTGTGGCAAATTATTGGCTTGAAACACAATAATTTTCTCACTGTTTCTTTTATATATTATGTATGTCTCTTTAGTTATAAAACAAAATCTGAAGAGAGCGACAGGTTGTTGCCGAAACTAGTTGGGTTTTAATTTTTATCTGATTAAAATGTGAAAAATTTATTTATTTTTAATATCTCGTATTTAAATCCAATATATGCAATTGCGCAATTAAATATAAAATTTTAAGTTGTGAAATATTACTTCAGACGAAAAACGTAATATCATACAATATAAATAATATAACTGTTGGGTAATATATCCAAAATAAAACACGGTTTTTGTTGGATTGAATTCTACATTTATTTATGTATATTTTAATACGTGACGCGTTTCGTCTTCTAAGGTTGTGAGTGTTTCACGTATTAAAATATACATAAATAAATGTAGAATTCAATCCAACAAAAACCGTGTTGTATTTTAGATATATTACCCAACAATTCAATATAGAATTCTACCAACTGTCTGCAGTTATAATAAATAATTTGAAAATAAAATTTGTCAAAATTTAACAAACAAAAGTTAACATGTCATCAACAGCAGCTCATAGTCACATTCAAATATGAAAATCAACAAAACTGTAATTAAAACATGTGGCTTAATCATATGTTCATTTTAACATAACTTAATCCCTGTATAGTTTCACTGTGACCAATTAATATTAATATTTTATCCATACAAAATATGGATCTTGATTTCGAGCGATTTAATTGGATTTCAGTTGAATATGACAGATTTGAAGCTACAAAGCGATATCACCGCATCCCAACTCCCAAAAAATAAATATCTGATACAAATAATTTATTTGTCATGCTTTTGGTAATTTGCGCCCAATGTTTAAAGCACTGTGGCGTTTGAATTCCATGTTATCTTAGTCATTACTGATATGAAATCAAAGTGATCAATTCTGCGCTATGCTGGGTAGTTATTAAATGAATGTTCGAGAGAAAAATCACCCACAAAAGTACTTTATATATTTCAAACACTGATTTGAGTGAAATATGTAATTATGTGACAATTGTTTGGCCTTGATAGGGCATTTTCAAACTTATGACGTTAGTTTGAAAACGCCCTAACAAGGCGAAACAATTGTCTCAGAATTGTTGGTGTTTTATAAAAAAAACACGCTAGTACAATTATATCAATGTTTGATTTAAATATTTACGTATTACAATGGAGGCCTACAAAATAATTGCCAAGTTCCAACTAATGAATAAACGACAACTGTATTTTATCTATATCATATTAATGAAACCGAAAATAGATAAAAACGAGGAAAGCAAAGGAAAACGGATCAGGTAAGGAGTTCTCATAGTAAGATCAAATGTCATCATTGTAAAATAAATACTTTTTGATTTTACGATGTAAAATAAATTATCATTATCCTAGACCTAAAAAAAGCATACACGATTGATGGCTTATCCTATAATAATCAATTTGATTCAATGCAGTGATCTATACAACGTACAGTAAGTATATTTTTTTTAATCCAAATACGAATTTCACTTAATTTTCGAATTTGAATCAGATTAGTACAATTTGTAAATCCCTTTTGTCAATATTAATAATCCTAACTGACAGTTAAGGTCGTAGCTATTAACCTTTAAAAGTACACTGAAGTTACTCGAATTAGACGACCGGAAAACTTGGTAGAACGCCAGCGGAAAGTCGATCGTTTTTAAATCTCTCCAGCTTACGATATATCTTTGGTTTTAGCATACTAATTGCTCTGAATGAATTTTTTTTTTTTTATTTATTTAATAAAGTAACAAAAAATATACAATTTAATTTATTTGCTAGACATTTATACTTTAAACATATCTTAATACTAGTTACGCTGTTCCTCTCCAAAAAGAGACTTAGCTCTCGTGTTTGGAGTGGGACTTACACTCATTATTTATTGTTTATATTATACTTTTGAATAGTATAAAAGTTTTTTTTTCTTTCCATTTTTTTAAAAGATATTTTTTTCTTTCTATAAAAGGAATTTAATTTATTTTTAAGAATTTCAATATCTCCTTTCATATCTGTAGGAAGGTTAATAAAAGATTTGTGTTGCAAATATTAGAAGTTCTGTTGGAATTGATTGATATTACATTTTGTTATTGTAAAATCATTTTGGAATCTCAGATTTGAACTTTTCTTTAAGTTCAAATATATATCATCCTTTGATAGTTGAAAAACTGCTGTTTTTAATAATGGTTACTACGTTAGAGACATGGAATATTTAAATATGAATTTTTAAATCAAACATAGATTTTTAAGTTGTATTTTATTAAAAAATACATATAAATTAATATTGTGACTTTTGTTTTGCCTAGTTAGGGCATTTTTAAACGAATGTGAAGATGAAATGAACTGACAGTCCTTAGAAGGACCGTCAGTCCATTTAATCTTCACATTCGTTTGAAAATGCCATAACCAGGCGAAACAATTGAGACGGTATTATTTTTGTGTTTTGTTTTTAAATACAACTTAGTTGACTCAAAAAAATCTGTATTTGATTTAAAAATTACTACAAAAATTAAAAGGGAGTTCTACAAATTAAACGCCAAATCAATAAATACTTGGAATATCGTCGGATAAGTGTTTTTTTAATGACGTAATTGATCGTTCTCTGAACTATTAAAGACATTCTAGTAACTTTACTAACCTATACAAAACTAAATTTAAATAACCTGATTAGGTGTGGCATGATTTCGATTTAGACAAAGATTACTACGGTAACTGATTCTACTTTCGGAAATAATGTAAGACTTTTGAACTAACTAATAACTTACTTTTTTGATTGTCTCAAAATGATTTAAAGTTACCCTTACTAGAAATATTATCTGACAGAATTGACTCCCAGATCACTGAAGTGAACTGAATTTATGATCCGAGAGTTAATGAAAAATGTAAAAAAATATTTGAAATTATATTAAAATTTGTTCTCCGTAGTGAAATAAAATTTTCCTTTAGCTACCATGCTGGAGATCCTAGGTTAGATTCACAAGGAATTCATAACAATTATTGGTGATATTTCACTGTATTATTTATTTGATGTACCACTGGACTGATATTTGAAGCCTAGGACTACATCACTACGTGTAGTGCCCTATGCACACACAGTCGACGTACTATAGCTACTTAAGGACCGTCAGTCCATTTGATCTTCACATTTGTTTGAAAATGCCATAAGTAGGCGAAACATCTGTCACAATATTAATTTTTATGTATTTTTAATAAAATACAACTTAATAGACACAAAAAATCTGTGTTTGATTGAAAAATTAATACAGAAATTGAAATGGAGTTCTACAAATAAAACGCCAATTCAATAAATAATATGAAATATTTATTAAAACACTAAATATTATATTTTCGTCATGCTATGGTATAGCTCCTTAAGTAAGTTTTTCTCATTTCAAACAGTAATCGAAACGCTAATATTTCATATGTTTAACCATTTCACGCATTTTAAAAACATCTGATAAACATATCGTTTTAATAGGATTTCATTCCTCAATTTGACTTATTTTCTGGATCTCAATTCTCGTGTTTGATCTCTCATATGTACATGAGTATACGTATTATGTATCAACGTTTATTTACAAAATGAAAAGTGGATGGTTCCAGGTTTAATATGATGTCTAACGAAATGTGAAATTAAAGAGAACGTAGGTACCTTAAAACGTAATATGGAAAACTTCAGAATTTATCTCATACATATTTCTAACGTAGTTAACATAAATCATCGACGAGTTTCAAAACTAATCATTTCAAATTTTCCACGACGATTATTTTACATTTCCCATATTAATTCCCATCGTTAAATATGTACTAAAAATAACTTGACATACCCTATAATTAACAGCATAATAATCAAGAAGACATAAATACAAGTCAATTCACAACATTTTGAGTGCGGCCAAACAATGGTTTACAAACCTGAGTTTTCTCAATTTATTTTTTTATTTTTATACTCGTAAATGAAGAATATGGACGTCTGGGTATGTAAAAAGCTCATGACCTTTTACACTAGTCAACAAAATTTTTTTTTTTGGGCTTCTGTTCTTATGCTTGGATTCTGATTCTAGACGTCAAACAACATTTAAATTTCCATTTCAAGCTTTTAAAGTTTGCTTTTGTCTGAAAGCTCGTACAAACGTAGGAGAACTAGAAATTTTTAATTTCAATCGTGATTTTTCTTATTTTACATTTATGCGCTATTTTTATTATAATTATTGAATAAAAAGAATTTGATGGTCAGCGAAAACATTGTTAAACGTAATTGAAAATTCAATTTTAAAAAATTTTGATAAAAAAGTAATTTTTCTTGAAAATTCAAAAACCGCTCAGTTTTTTACAAAAGCAAACTTTGATCAGATTTTTTTATTATTTTTAATTTGTTACATAGGAGAAACCAAAATATCGCATACAGAACTCAGACCCAAAAATCGTGTTGACTAATGTTATAGACTGGTAAAATAATCGCTTTACGTGCAACCACACATGCAACATTCACCATTTGTTCAACATTAAATATTCAACATTCACCATTCACAACGATCACCACACGTGCAACATTCACCATTGACTTCCATGACTTCGTTGCTAAGTGACTTTCTATTCTATTTGCCTATTTCATGCGGAAAAGTAGACTGATAATAAGTAAGTGTGATTTTTATAATTTTTTTACGAGGAGTGTTGATCTTAAAATAAATTCTCTAGCAAAACATCCTCAATGTTATTTAACGTACATATTTCATTTATTTTAGATTTTCTTATGTACCTTATAATGAAATGTCACGTTACTCGATATAGGCCTTTCGAGAACAAAATTGATGTCCTGTAAAACTGTAGATAAGGCGGGAAAGGGTTAACGATGATTTATGCTTTTATTTTTTTTAATACATACTCTAACATTTTATCGACTAATTCAGCAATACGATCCCAAATTGATTCTTGAATTTTGAAAGGAAATTCGTTAGGGGGGTTGTTGTGGTTTTTTTTTTTAAATATCCGTGAGCTTTTTATGACCAAATGATACTATGCTTTTTGTTATTTTTTTCTCTATTGTCCTTGTTTTGTATGGTTTTATTCTTTTCAATGGTTTATAAATAAAACTCTTCTATTCATTGACTAACTAAGGACAATAGAAGCCAGTTATTAATTTTCACTATACAGTTTAAAGTTTTTGAAATCAAGTTTTTATTTAGTTTTTATTTACTTAAAGAAAATTTCATTCATTCGTTCATTCTACGGAATTTCATATAAAATTGACTTCCAATACACTAACGGTCAATAAATTATATTCGTTTATTGATTCGGTAGCCACATTGTGGAATTATTCATTTTTGATTAAAAATTTACCCGTTTAATACCACTGTTTCTCAAAATATATTGTGACATACATTTCGATGCATTCCACATAATATTCAAACATTTCTACACACACGGTGTTTCTCAGTCTGATGTTTGAGTCTGTGATGTTGGTAACAACGAAACCCGATCACCGCCTAAAAAAATATGTAAAAAACATTAAATATATATATATATATATATATATATATATATATATATATATATATATATATATATATATATATATATATATATATATATATATATATATATATATATATATATATATATATATATATATATATATGTCCCCGTTTCATTAAATTTTTGCCGAAGAAATTCAACCAAAGATGTCGCCAAAAAAGTATCAGGCGGAAGAAATTTTTAATTGAAACATTAATAAAACATCAGAAATTTCTGTAGATTGGTTGCCAATCGTATGTTGAATGGTGAATGGTGAAAGTAAAGTAACTACTTAAACCAGGTTTTGACAGGTCAAAATACCTTTAAATACACCTTATTTTTTATTCTTCTTCATTTTTGTTGATAAATTGTTGATATATCGTATATAATGTTACACGCTATATACGATATGTTTTGACAGGTCAAAATACCTTTAAATACACATTTTTTTATATTCTTCTTCATTTCTTTTGATAAATTGTTGATATATCGTATAAAATGTTACATGTTATATATAATGTGTTTTGACAGGTCAAAATACCTTTAAATACACATTATTTTATATTCTTCTTCATTTTTGTTGATCAATTGTTGATATATCAATAAAATATCTTGACATAAGTTACTCGTATATGGAGCGAAATCTAGTAAGTATGGATATAATTCAACAGTAAATCTCATTACCGCAATACTTGTGATTTATCTTTCGTAATGGTATCAACACAAATGTTGCCAGACTGGAACAAATTCCCTACAAAAAAGGAAATTAGATAATTTGTAACAAAAGAAACATATTAAATGAACATCATTTTCTACGGAACGGCTCGGCGGAACTTGATAGAAACTCGACAAAAATAATATATTTCAAATAAAAAAGGTCGGGAACTATCTTTCTTCCGCGAAACGATTCGTTCGTTTTTGACATGTTTCCCGTAAAAAGTTGCGTCTTGAAATTGGGATGAAAGTGGTCGAAAAATTCGCATTAATCATACGCGAGATGTATTCCGCCAAGAGGGGGTTAAATCTACCCGGGAAAATAAAATCCCGGCAACTGTCGACTTTTTGTTGTAACACCGGGGGTAGCGGCTGATAACCCAGAGGGCTAACGAGGGTTATCGAACTATGCGCTCAGCGCGAAGGGTTTACCACAGTAATAAATAAATAGGCATTAGTTATCTAAAGAGCCGCAAACACGGATGTTGAATTTGTCGGATAAGTATGCATAACGTACATCACGACAATGAACGAAAATATACCATTAATACAGCGGTCAGGAAACCGGGGTAAAATTACCCTAAATGGGGTAATAATGAATTTTTGGGATTAGATTTTTTTTTAGCAATGCAAATTTGTCTCATTTGTGGTTGTCAAAAGTTGCAAAGACTTTCATAATTTCACGCGAGGAGGCTGTAAAAAAGTTGCTACCAAGAATCTACCTCTGGGAACAAGGCTTTTACACTCTAATGAACATAAAAACGAAGAACAGAAATCGATTCCAAAGAACTGGAGAATTCGTCGGGTACAGACATTGGCCAGAGTCAAGCCATCCTATTAAATTTGCAATTATATGAAATAAAAATACTTAATACAATATATTATCTTTAGTGTTTATTTAAAAAGTTTAGGCAACCTATGTACTTTTCACTGCCGTTAAAAATAATCAAACACAGTAATGTCGTGCTTATAAGTCATAACAGGCTGCTTCGAGTTTCGCGTGTAATTAAATGTGACAGTAAATTATATATAGGTATGTACGCGAAATAAATTTAAAGGATAATTATACTCAGGGTGTGAATTAGGGTCCCGTGGGAGATGTTCAACCCCCCAGACCATTTCCAATTCGAAGTACTTGTATTAAGGTCACGACAGTAGTCCAAAAATAAGGTTTCATCAACCTGCCGGCCATACAAAATGCTCTTTGGAGCTTGTCGCAAGCCAATATGAAATCTAATGGGAATATTAGAATAAAAGTGACATCTATGAAAAAATCAATATATACAAAAATATTACAATTTACCGATATTATTAACGTTACAGTCATACACTTAAACTATTACACTCTGTTACAAATAAAGGTCAAATCATGAATAATTTAGAAAATTTAAAAATACATAAAAATTTAAATTGAGATAAAACGTTAATTAATAATATACTGTTTCAAAATACGTCACCATTATTATCTACTTTTCCTTTTGCAAAAAATCTTGTTCCTTAACCCCTCTCCTTCCCTTTATGTATTAACCTATAATGTATGTTAACCTTTATGTATCCCTAAATATTTTTCATTCGTTGGTTTTAATTTTCACCAGAAGATGAAAACATCTGTTAGTTTTAGAAACTAGTCGTATATGTATAAACAAAACTCATTTAGTGGTATATTCAAGTGTTTATTTAAAAAAAAATCAACATATCATACCACAAAGTTAATGCCGAATCAATAAATAATATAACGTTACAGTCATCTATCTAAAAGCTTTTGCTGATAGTCAATATGTGTCTCTGATACCGGGTCACCCACTCTTTTTTTTTAATGACTTTGTATTTTCGTACATCATTAACTTAAGTTATTTTAATATTTTCCTCTGTAAATGTCTTTGCACTGTTCCGTGTCTGTCTGCTGTGCTGGTCGGGGTTGTGGGCATCTGTGTACCGGCCAACGTCGAGTCGGAATCGGATCTAGCTGACTAGTTGAACTAAATACTAATCCCTTTCACTGCCTACACAGGGGTACTTCTAGAAAATTTGGTGATGGACCTACAATCTTGTATTTATTTAGATTTGCAGTGACAGGTATATTGAAAGTTTTTTAATGTAAATTCACAGTAAAATCGGGGTACAATTAAAATTGTTTCACATTTTCAATAAATTTCGCAACTTAGTTAAAAAAAAACAAGATCAGATCTGTCAGGAAGCCTAGATCTATATAATATTTTTCTCATCTTAGTTAACATAAATAAATAAATGAATAAACATATTTCATAAATTCAGTTTTATTTAGCTGTATTCATAAGTAATATCTGTGTTAATGTGTTGTGACAACCCTGGCATTTTGTGAATATTTAAACTGAGTTTTTCTGAGTAAACGGCAGCTCAAACTCTACACGGTGTTTATATTTGGTTAGTTTTCGCAATATCCTTTATTTCTGTAAATTTTTTTTTACTTTTTTTAGGTTTTATTTTTGTTGAAACAATCACGGCCTGCTGGGTACGGCCATATAAATACCTTGCGGGTTAAATAAGGGTTACAATTAAATATAATTTAAAATATAAAATGTATAATTTGAAATAAAATTGCTTTTTCACTATAATATTTATTTTATATCACTCTGGACTGGTACTTGAAGCGCAAGATTGATCTTATTTCCTTCAAGTATTCAACAATAAATATAAAACTCTGTCTTTACGATACAGTGTCCTATGCACAGCTGGATGCTGATACGGCTTAGATTGTTATAAATGTGATAGGTGGATGTGGATGTTTACGTGTATAAAGTGGTCACTTAAACTGGCATGACAGGTCGTTAGCATTGTTAACACCTAGACCTCAATATTCTTCTTCATCTTTGTTGAGATATCAAAATGTAAAAACAAACTACAAAATGGAGAAACCTAGATTTGTCAACAAGATTTTCGACACACCAAAAATGTTGCAAAAATATGTTTGGATAATTACATTAATAACATATACATACATATACCTATGAACATATTTTAGAATTACCCAAGGACAATTACTCTCATGTCATAGTCGACGTCAGGGGTACCTGACATGACACGAACAAAAGAAGAAGACAGGTGGCATGGCGTAGTTGGGTAGACGCTCAACTTCGAAACTGGCGTCGCAGGTTCAATTCCCGCCAATTGCAAAATAAATTAAAGAAAGGTTTATTTTCATTTGGTCTGAGTGTTTGTTTTGTGTTTTTCACATTTACCTTCCTTATCCTTACTACCCTACCTGCAGACAAGCCTGTAAAAATAGGGACATTGCGGTTTATACCTTTAAAAAAATACTAACCAAAATGTTAAAATAACTCCAAAATGGATAAATCCTGATTTGTGAACCAGGGTTTTTACACACCTAAAATGTTATGATAGTTCCATAAATTACCTTTTTTATTTTACAATAAAAATAATAATCTCAAGTAATAGTCAACGTCAGGGGACCTGATATGGCACGCACAAAAGAGGAAGAAGAGTATACATTTTTTTGTTGATAATGTGTTTAGGTTTAAAATACAGTAAAACCCCCTATTATGTATCAGGTAGGTACCGCATTATCACAGGGAATGTCATAAGTGATAAATTTTTTTAATTGTATTTTTACATTTAATTGTATGTTTACAACAAACACAATAGACTAAAACGAGGCATTTAAAATTAAAATACAAATTAAAAACATTAACTTCCTACAACGTTTCTATTTACCTATCTCAACTTTATAGGGGGGTTTACTCTACTCGTATTCAAACATTTATAAAAATATTCGCGAATATTATTCCATATTTCATTACACGTTCCTTTTAGTAACATGTTATTTCTAAAAAAATTATTGGAATATTGAAGAGATAGTAATAGAAATGATATTCCATATTCTTTTTTAATGTTGATGGCGTAGGCGCCTGTCTCAGATTTAATGGAAATATATTCCGAGTCGAGACGAACGCACCATGAAATATATGGTTTAAAAAGAGGCTTTACAGATATTATAATATTATCCGTATGGAAAAAAACACAATCCCATATTGATACGCTCTTACAAGGACGTAATTAGGGCGTCTGATATGGTATTAAGATAGATGGTAAGATGAAAATAGTAGTTATTACGTCTTCTGAATAATAAATTTATTAATATGCCAAGTCATTAAATTCTTTACTTAGTATATACCACTGTTTCTTAAAATCTACTGTGACACGTGATTCGATGCATTCCGCATCATTTTCAAACACCGTATATGCGAATGATGAGGAATGCATTGAAAAACGTGTCACAGTAGATTTTAAGAAATAGTGGCATATAATTAGTAAAACATTAATTAAAAATGGATAGATTTTACCACAAAGTGACTTAAAAAAATATTGGAATTGAATGAAATCATTAAATTCGATCGAAAAGCGATTCACGTACAATTTACTTACTCGTATTTCTGACTAAAAGAATAAAGTCTATATTAAAAATAATAACTTTGGGATAATTTAAACTAACTCACAAGAGACCTTGGGAGAACAAATAAGGAGTTGAAAGACCTCAAAAGGGATGGTCCGACGGCATAGTCGCTGTGGGGGGTAAAAACTGGCTGTAAGCAGCAACCGACCGGAGGAAATGGAAAGAAGGGGAAGAGGCCTATATCCAGCAGTGCAGGTCAGAGGGGTCGCGAAGAAAAAGGAGAAGAATATCTTACAAACCATCACATCGCTTCTCTGTAGAGGTAGGCAGAGAAGGTACAATGCCATACTACTCTATATTTATAAACAATCTTCATTTCTTCCACATCCATGTGTCTTCTTATACGTACTCGCCAATTATTCCGACTCTTGGCATTCCCAGTTTCAAGTATTTTAAATAGATCACATTAATTTTTTTCGATCTCCATCTGCTCCTATTTTTAACTACATTTACCTCATTAATATGTTTATATATCGAATATTCCGTATCATAGAGTTAAAATAATAAACAATGTATTTTAAAATTACATTCAGTTTGAGCTGATTTCAAATAAAACATGAAATAAAGTGGACCTTGTTAAGTTTGTTCATTTCAACATTAAGTTGAAAAAGATTACAAACTTATTTAAATTGAATATATCATATCATAATGTATCCAAAATTAATATATAAAAAAATATATCTAGTTTGAGCTGATTGTAAACATAATGAAATATAACAAAAAATTAAGTAGACCTTTTTAAAGTTTAGTCATTTCTACGTTAATTTAAAAAATATAACAATATTTTATGAAAATAATTATGATTAAAATTGAGTGATAAAGAAATATTCCATTAAATGAAGCTTTCTTTGAGAACCTTCATTGGAGAAAAAAATATGCCCTAAGACATACTAATTTTAATGTTTTCAAATTTTTTACAACTTTTATATCAGTTGATCAGTTACTACTCAGTCATTTAATTTTAATTTAATTGGATATCTTCTCAATTATGGTTAGCAACTTACCTCATTATAGTACAAGTTAATATGCCGTTATGATTAATATCCTAAACTTCTATTCGCATTAGAGACCGTTAAAAACTAATTAAAAAATTAAGATGTAAGAGAAGAATATAAAGCTGAACTAGAGATAGTTGACAATATTAAAATTGCCTTACGTATCAACATAGATGAAGAAGAAAATGGATGCTGGGGTATTTACAGGACTTACAACCTGCTTAAGCTGGTTGTAGGGCCGTAAACCCTGTAAATACTTAAACTTTCATGGATACATTTTACATATGAAGCGAATGAATAGCTAATAAAATATATTTACTTATTTGTAGGGGAGAACGGAACGAGGACGCCTATAACCTAAAATCTGCCTTTGTCAAAAGTCTACGTTACCTGAGGTCATGTGTGACTAAATGTTTGGATGTGGAAGGAAACTAGGAGTATATTTCGGGATAAACGAGTGTAACATTTCATCTTATCTGCCTACTTCTGCAGAAAAACGTGCTAGTGGTAGTAGTTTTAATAGTTTATTTACATAAACTAAAATTTATTTCCTAATATACTTCATTGATATTATAGGCGCCTTAACATCATATAAAACATCTATAGTTCTATTTTATATGAATGAAGATGGATGTCTGACCATCCCAGGGCTTACAACCTTTCATTTGGCTGGTTTAAGCGATCACTTTATACAAATGTGTTTTTTTATAAACACCCCGACTTTTATATACCTTTTTCATCTACGTTGAGATGTAAATAAAATATGAAAGAACTACAAAGTGGAGAAACCCAGTATTATTTCCAAATGTTTGGACATACACAAAATGTTGATAATTATATGATTATTTGACATCTCATCAAAGATGAAGAAGAATATGGAAGTCTGGGCATTTACGGGGCTGATGACCGTCATAGGCTGGTTTAAGCAATCACTTTACACACGTGTAACATTCACCTATTCTACCCATTATTGATAACCACACTACTTGAATTCTTGGAAGTTCTATATTTATGAACCAATTTTGAAACGTTATTCTTGAATCACTAGAACTTCACTAGAGACATCTATTGGTGAGATGAAAGAAGCTTTTTATTGAATTACGTGTAGAATTGGTGTATATTACACGTGTGTAAAGTGATCACTTAAACCAGTCTGTGACGGTCGTCAGCCCCGTAAATGCCCAGACTTCCATATTCTTCTTCATCTTTGATGAGATGTCAAATAATCATATAATTATCAACATTTTGTGTATGTCCAAACATTTGGAAATAATACTGGGTTTCTCCACTTTGTAGTTCTTTCATATTTTATTTACATCTCAACGTAGATGAAAAAGGTATATAAAAGTCGGGGTGTTTATAAAAAAACACATTTGTATAAAGTGATCGCTTAAACCATAAGCCCCGTAAATGCCCAGACTTCCATATACTTCTTCATCTTTGATGAGATGTCAAAAAACTCCAATAGTTGGAGATAATCCAAATTTGTGAACAAATATTTGGACACACTCAAAATGTTGTAAATTAATTACTTCATTGCCACTGGTTTTCAAAATGAAATTATTTTGGATCCTACCAATCGACCCTTAGTACCTAACTACCGAGCTACCCTTGTAAGCGTGCCAGACTTTACCTATAACCCTATATTCAAACACGTGTGTTCAAAGTGGGTAGTTAATTTCCCGGGGAGGCAAAGTGATTATTAAATTCCGAACAATATTTATTATATCTCTGCTGGAGACTGCACGGAATTTCGTTAATCAGAAACTGCAGAGGGCATTTGAAATTAGACTTTCATGATGAAATATTCTTAATTAAAGTTCATTTCAATTATAATACGACACCGCTATTCAAAACTCCCTAATCATTTATGCAGATAATAAATGTTAATTTAAAGATAAGGAATATAAAGTTTATACATTTTCAAAATCTATTTATGTATCAGTCGATAAAAAAATAGCATGGGATTAATTATAAAAATGGTATTTTCCAATAAAATAAACCGGTAGATATTATCAAAAAGTGATTGCCGACTCAATTAATAAAATTGTTTGAAAAACCTTGAGATTTTAACAAATTACTGAATTGCATCTCATCTCAAGGATAAGTTTAAGTCATATGTTAAAATTATGTTTAAATATTTATAAAAAAAAGTTTTATTTGATAAATACCACGATATCATAAATTCTATTGTGACATGCATTTCGCATCATTTTCAAACACCGTTTTAAATAAGGTGTTTAAAAATAATGTCGAATGAATCGAAACAAGTGTCAGAATATTTTTATTAAAATGGTAAAATTAAAGTTACAAATGAATGGACATTACTAAAATGTGACTGCCGAATCAATGAATGAAAATAAGTTTTTTTTTATGTAACTTTTGATTCCCTTTTATGGGCAAATAAATATGAATAATTAATTTGACTTTTCTCTTGTTTGTAAATCTGACTTTCACCATATTCAAATGTAGGGTAATGTGCATAAAAATCACAGTTTTAACTAAACGAAACCGTTTGAAATAACTATGGAATAATTTTAATCAACAAGAAATTTAATGGCATGTACCTCAGGTATTTCTACCCTCGTGAAATGTTTGATTTTCATTTCACTGTAGCGCTTCAGCTGATAATAAATTCAGGTAATTTTCAGCAAACAACCCCCCTGACAACGCCATTGGCTGAAATCTAAAAATCCGACATCTCCGCCAATTTCAGGTTTGAGATTCATTTTTAGCTCATCATCAACACGCCTTATTGAATATTTCCTGGTTGAAATTTTTCTGATTGCTTAATTTACGAGTCAGATCACTTACATCAGGAGCAAGAACATTTTTGAATATTATGAAATTTTGACATATATATGAGAGTGTTATTTAGTTAATTTTATATATTAATTTATTTAAACTTCATGTACAAAAAGAAATATGTACATTGATGGGCTTATTAATGTATAGTGATGAGTTTGTCTATCATGGGTCGAATAGTGAAAGTTACACAGTATATGAAGTGTTCACTGAAACCTGCCAATAACAACTCGTACGCCCTTTAAGTGCCTCGATTCCAAATCTTCATCGTAATATACATATGCACAGTCCGTTCATATTTATTTTACCTATGATTTATTTTTATTCATGTTGATTTTATTTATGTTCATATTTATTTAACTTTATACATATTTATACCAATTCATTTATTTTTATTTATAATTATTTTACCTTTGATTAATATTTAGTTAACAAACATAACAACTAAAGGTAAAATAACTGGAGATTCATAGTACTTCCTTATACATATTAAATAACCTTTAAAATTATGTTAATAAATAATTATTTTGTGGAGATTATTCCAGAATTTTTTTAAAATATTTTCTTTTTTTATCATTTATCGTTATCTAATGGTGTATTGGGCACTTCATCGTTATGAAGTGAGACCTTGATAGTTAAAAACTTAAAAGAAATGTGATCAGTCCTGCGCTTCAGGTGCAAATCCAGGGTAATATTATTTATTTAAACTTCATGTACAGAAAAGAAATAAGTACATTGTTGGCTTAGGTTAAAAAGCGATATCTTATTTATCTTATATTTTATATATAAATTGTATATCTTATATCTCGATATCTTATTTATCAATTATATATAAGAAGAAGAAGAAGAATATAGTGATGTTTTTGATCGTTATTATTATAACATAAATGTGGATCGTGTAATCGGCTTTCTTTTTTTATGAATGTAACTATTTTTTATAAAATAATAATAATAATAATAAAACCCTTATCCGCACCCCAATGGTGCATAGGGCACTGCGTCATATAAACGCAGTGTTATCTTGATCGTTTATACATGAAGGAAAGGTGATCAGCCCTCCGCTTCAGGTACCAGTCCAGGGTAATATTGAATAAATATGACAGTGAAAAAATCACTTATATTTATTTTACCCCCCTTGGGAATCGAACCCGGGATCTCCAGAACGGTAGTTGAGCGTGCTGACTATTACACTACGGAGGCGGACAAATTTTTATAAAATACTTTTACTAAATGTAAAGCTGTACTTTTCAAGAATAAATAAAAATAAATAAAAAAGCAAAGGAAAAAGGGAGTTTAAGGAAGGAGGTAGAGGGAAAATCTAAGGGAGGATAGTATAAATATTAAAGTTTAAAAAAACAGGAATTATGACCTATAATAGACTGGTTAAGTGGTAACTTTACACACGTGCAACATACAATCGGAAAATAACTCCTATGTGCAGAAAACCCAGATTTTTGAGCGCACTTTAAATATTGTGAATCGATTCTGTAACCTCCAATAAGGAAGCCTAACGCGCTAACTACTACTTTATGGAAAAAGACCCATAAAATTATTGAGTAAAGATTTTCGATTAAATAATTTGATAGGTCATTTGCCGATACTTTACGAGTAGTTCAACTTTTTTTTAATACAGGTAAATGAAATATTACGGCAGCTGAGATTGAATTTTTAAAGAATTTTCCTTTGTAACCGACAGGGAATTAATTTAATACGGCCGGTATCCTTTTTATTGGTAAGGATTTTTTTATTAAAATTTATAGCGGTTTCCGGTTCGGGCGAGCATCATCTCGAATTGAAAAACCCAAAATTGAAATGTTTTCGGTTATTCAATCCTTCCGTCGAACAATTTAATTAATTACCGAATTTTCCGTAGATACAAAAGCACCTCAAAAAATCATTTAAGCTCAAATGGATTTGTAAAAGTTCATTTAGGTATTTCGGTTGAATTAAACCACACAACACAAACATACGAGAATGCAGAGTTTTAAAAATGCTTCTAGCCCTTATCCACACTCAATGGTGCATAGGTCACTGCGTCCATTTAACGCAGTTTTATTTATTTATTTATTTTTGACTTGAACAATAGAAAATTTAAAAAATTTACAATAGTAGGTTTATTGCTAAGAAGCAATATCTTCCTTCCTATGTGAATGTGTTTAATTATTTGCAATACTCAATCATGCCAGTTAATGTCTGTCTCCCACCGCTCCTATTTCATCGCTACATCATCTTTTAAACACTTTTTTTTGTCCACTCACTGGTTCTACATTTCAAAACCATCTCGACACACCTTTCTTAATTTTACCGATAATGCTAATTTTGCTTTGCATTCTTTCCTTATTTCACTATTTGAATATATACCATACATTATTTTGCCGCACATTCGTCTGAGAGATCGCATTTCGCTACAGATAGAAAACTTTAATACTTCAAAATATAATATTAATACTAAAACTGCCCTACATTTTTATCGATAAATGAGTGTTTCGAAATATTTCACGCATTTCTTGAAGAATATGGAAAAACTGCCGTAAATTATCATTTACTTTTACCGAAAAACGTATGATTCTTTAAAAATTTCCATCTTTTCTCTGTTACTCACACTTCCGAGACTGAGTAACAGCAACGAAGTTGTTTACTTACTCGAGATTACAGTTCTATTGTGAAATGTTCTAGTAAACACGGTCGTTAAAAGTAATTCTGCTTATTGCTAGGTATAATAACAGCAGTAGAATTTGTATACCTTTTAAGGCGTATTTTAAATATAAGTTCGAATGTTTTAACTTTATATATTCATTTTTTTTCGATTTTCTCAATTTTCGTGTCATATTTTGTAAAGCTGTGGTCCCGTGGTTAGCGTCGCGAACTCTTAAGTCAGACTTTCTCGATTCGAACCCACTCTACCACAATTTGATACCTATTTCTTATAATGAGCTGCTAAGGCTTACAGAAATAGTATAAAATTGACATATTTGTGTTAATAATAAAAACACAAATATTTATCTTTAAATAAATAAAAAATAATGAAATAAAAAGTTAACTAATTGATCGTCAAGTAGTTGAACTTGTGTTATATGTTATGTTATGAAAAAACATATGTTATTCAATTGTAAGAAAACATATTTTAAATAATATACGACATTTAAAAATGTAAAATGTCAATAGATTTTTTATTCGATGTGAATGTCTCATTAATTTATTCGGCAGTCACTTTGTGGTAAAATTTATCTATTTTTAATTTAGGATTTACTTAGTTAATACCACGACTATAAAAATGGTATTTACTAAGTAAAACTGAAATTAAAAAAAGGAAGTATATGTCATTTTAGTCAACACTCTCTTTACATTGTTCAATTATTACAACTAAAAAGAAAAAATTTAGCGAAAATTTCCCGTTGAAATTGATTTATTTAACTAACCAACTAAATAATCATCACGCCGGTTTCCCGCAGGAGTAAGCAAACAGAATAGAACCAATTGTCTTCGAAAACCGTCCCCCATTTCTTCATTACATACCTGCAGATTATTCCGATTCCTGACCTGACTACTTTCAAGTAATTGAAATATATATAAATGACAATTTTTTTTGGCTTTCCTTTGCTATCGTTTCTAAATACATTTGTCTCACGTTTCCCACTGATATTGACAAGCATTAATAATTAAATATTGAAAACTTTAGAAAAAATACTAATAAAACACCACGCCTCCATTCCTTCTCACTTCAAACCTTGCATACTTTTCCACTTCTTACCTCTCAGTATTAAATTTAGTACATATCCATATCTAGAGATTACAAGGTGCTTATCGAAACCAGTTGGAAAAAAGAAAAAAAAGTAGTTAAAATCAACGTTTGGGTCTAATTTTATAAGTTTATAAAATGTGCCACAAAGTATAAGCAAAAAAAAACAAGATAAAATATTAGCTTCCTTAATAACTCTGCATTTATTTTCTTCGATGATATTTTTCATAAAGTTTTCCTGTATCAAGATATATTTCATTTCCGTTATCTTTATCATTAATATCCTTCTTTTTTCCATTACTCGTTCCAACTGCTGTTCATTTGGGACTCTATCTACCCAGGTGGTCGATTACAGTGGATGGATAAACTGCGTAGTGTAGATAACTACAATTTTGCTTTTGGACTTTCAAATGACTGTCGATTAATATTTTAGTCAAAAATCATACTACATCATAATCTCCTTTCCTTATTTTTCTAACCCCTTATCCGAACCCAATGGGGCATAGGGCACTGCATCGTATTAACGTAGTGTAATCTTCATCTTTTATTACATGAAGGCAAAGTGATTCCTCTTTTTTTACATGAGAGTTGCATCAATTATTTATCTAGCTTATTATCTAGATCATTTAGTGGATTTTTGTTTCATCCAACTAGATAACGATGTTTTATTTGAATCTGTGTTGAGAACATATTTATATATATATATATATATATATATATATATATATATATATATATATATATATATATATATATATATATATATATATATATATATATATATATATATATATATATATATATATATATATATATATATATATATATATATATATATATATATATATATATATATATATATATATATATATATATATATATATATATATATATATATATATATATATATATATATATATATATATATATATATATATATATATATATATATATATATATATATATTTTTTATTTTTTTATTTTATTTTTTATTTATAATGCTTATCTCAGTCTTGTATTTATTTTTTTTCTCATGATAATATATTCAAGAGCACTTACAACTGTATATTTGTCAATATTATAGTTCAAATGATTTGAAGGATAATTGTTTGGGCACAAGGGGACGATTCGGGGAAAAAATAATAGTCATGAATCCGAAATGGAGTAAACGTCTGGAGTTGTGAAATTATTCTGTATTAAGCGGTCCATTAAGCCGCGGACATTGAGAGCTTAACGTTACGTTGGAGCTTTTAAATTTCCCTTAGAATTTAATGGGTTCCCCGTACTACTGACGGCAACATACTACACAACGTGAATGTAACTTCAAGAGTTAATTGTGTTTTGCAAGGGTGAGATACTGCACTGTCTGTTTAAACTATTATCCATATTACATAAAGGCTAAACAATATAATTAGTAGAATAGTAACGTTTTAGCAAAAGTAATCTTTTTGTTTTATGTCAAGGTACATGGATTTTTCCAAACCATTTTTGACATCTCAACATAGATGAAGAAGAATATGAATGTCTGGGCATTTACGGGGCTTACGACCGTCAAGGACTGGTTTGAGTAATTACTTTACACACGAGTAACATTTACCAATTCTACCCATGATTGACAATACCCATTTTTCTTCAAAAAAGAAATAAAAAATAAATAAAAATATCGAGATAATCTAGATTTGTGAACAAGTAATTTGACACACTCAAAATGTTGGAATTTTTTTAATCAAATTGTTTTCTATCTGGTTTTTTAGTTGAATTTTATATTAATTTGATTACTTAAAATTTATTCAATTATTTCATTTTATTAACTGTTTCATCTTAAAATTATTACAAGTATAATTTTTTTACATAGTTTTTCATAAAATTTTTGTTGGTTTTATTTTTTAATATTTTTACAAATTGTTTGTTGTATAATTTTATAAAATTTTCATTGTATAATCAACTTAACGGTATTGAAACTTCAACCCTTCAGATTTCCCCTAGGAATCACCAGAATCTAATAGATGAAATGAAATTGGAGTGGGAAAAAAGTAGCTTCTTACTTGCATTGATTTATTTATTGATCTTTTGTATAAAAGTACTTTACAGTACTTAAAAAAAAATATTTATGAAATTTTACTGCAGTTTTGTGTTATTTTCAAACGTTTAAAATGCGTTTATTATTTTGAAATATCATTTTGCAATATTTAATTTTTGATCATTTATATTTTTATTGTGATAACTCAATGCATTCATGCATGCTCCCTCCAAAACTTTTAATTTTTAATGCAAGTTTTGCTTAGAAAATACTACTATTGTGGTATTTAGCTAGTAAAACTAAAATTAAAAATTGATAGATATTGTCACAAATTGACCCTCAATTACTTATTTTACAAAAAAAATTGAAAAAACAATGATATATTGATTTTAAAAAAAACGTATGTGTAAAATATATATGGGATTTAAAATACAGTTCACCTAAATGATTAACCAACGATGAATTCAATTTATCTCAATTTCAATTGCGAATAATCCACCGAATGAAATCGCACTATTTAAATATCGCGTTAATTAATCAAGCCAATTGATTTTCCAATGGGGATGAATTCAGTGGGAGGGAGGTTTGGTGCCGAGGTTTATTTTTTTGTGAAAAAGTAGGACAAGACCATTAATTTCAGTGCTTTGATAATGCTTGATGGCATCAGTCCGGCCTTATTGACAAAATATAAAGTATCGTAGAATTGAAGGCGCCGTTTCAACCCCTTGTTATTTTGGGTATAAATTTGTTCTAACGGCAAAGGAGTGCTTTAGAATTTCGTTACATAAGATTTCTTTAGAGGTCATGATTATACGTTTACAGCAAATAATTTGTAGCTACATCTCGTTAAATAACATGTTATAAATATCCCTTAAAAAGACGAGATTTATTCCCATAGAATCCTTTATATATATTATCAAATATATATGTTTATTTTTAATACTTGATATTAAAAGAAGCATAAATATAGAATTACTTTTAATATTTTTTTATGTTCTTAAATATTGGATTAAATCCCTGAATGTGATATATCAACGACTATCAACCTAGCAGAGTTTTGTGCATTTCACTGTTTATGACAACGATTGTTTAGGGCTCTGTGAATGTCCAAATATTCTTTTTTTTTTCCATATTCAGGAACGCTTTGTTTCAGTTTAAGAATCCAATAAATACAATTAGAAAATTAAAAAAAAATAGGAAGATAATGTTGTTTTTTTTTTATGAATTACACTTTATTTAATATAAAGATTTTGTGAGTGATTTTAGTAATTAAGGTTATTATAATGTTTGGAAGAACTTTTAGTAACATAGTGTGAATTATTTTTTTCATATTATCAATACTTTTGCAAAACCTGTGGTACTCACTAAGATTGTCTTTGATATTTATAGTACTTTTAAGTGATTAAAAAACGTTAATCATTCATCGAGATTACGTATTTTGTTTGTAAACAACTTTGACGCAATAGATGCTGTCAAACAAGCACTTTTTAAGAATTTATCGTCGTCAATATTTATTTCAAACCTGGCTTTTTGTCACTACTATATTTTTTACTAGTTTCTGTTCATAGCCAATTCTATGCGAGATAAATTTATCTCATCCATAATTCTTTTCGATTATTTTCTTTCAAAAAATATATCATCACCTATTTCTTTAAGTTTATATAAGTTTCTACGATTATTTTTCATTCTTATTCTTTTCACCCTTTTCTAGTTTTCAATACTTTTATATCATTTTTGTCTTTTGAGATAATTTGTAAAGTTAAATTTATAAAAAATAAATACAACAGTTTTATTTACTGATTTGGTAGTCACTGTGGCAAAATACATTCATTTTAAACTTAATTTTTACTTGGTAAATACCACAATTTCTTAAAATATGACACGTATTATATTTCGATATATTCCGCATAGCACACCTTGTTGACGGTGTTTGAAAATGATGCAAAATGTATCGAAACAGTTACATAGCTAGCTTATGAAAAGTTAGCAAATTTAGCTAACTTTTACCAAAGAAAAATTTAGCTAACTTTTACCGATACTGGTTTTTGAAAAACCTTATTTTTAAGAGGAGAGAAATTGATTCACCTAATGTTATAAGCATAAATCTTGGACGAAAGTTATTCGTAAATTAAGGCAAGCAAAATATCATCGTAAATTTCGAATTATTGAAAGCATATTTTTTTTATAAAATTTAAAAGTTTGGAACTGAAAAAAACGGCTAATTTATATAGAACATATTTGCAAAATAGAGTCTCAGGGTAGTAATTTATCATTATATTCTTTCACCACCAACTTTCATCAACTAACTTACGAGGTTGTTGTTCGGTAAAATGTTCCTCAGTTCTTCAATACTCGTGGGAACGTAAATGGAAACGTGCTATGCTGGTAACACTAAATCACAAACAATAATAACTTCTGGGTACAAAACAACTCAACATACTTTCAATTCAATCTTTAAAAAATACTAAAAATATTAATATTAATAAATTTTTAAAATATTCATATTTGAAAGTACCAAGACTTAAAAAAAATTATGACAAAGGAATAACAAATACAAGCTCATTGTTACATTTTTTATGTCTCAACATAAATAACCATGAATATGGAAGTCTGGATATATACAGGGCTTATGATCTCTCATAGGCCGGTTAAGTGATTACTTTACACAGGGCAACATTCACCATTCTACTCATGATTGACTAATACGCACTCATAGATAAATGATTCATCTCATGATATAGAACACAACAGTCATATCGCTCACTCCTTTCAAGAACGTCATAAATAAAAAAAATGATTTTTCAGGAGAACGTTTTTAAAGTTTGAAAATATAATACGACGTATTGAAAATAAATATCAAGCCACTTATTGAACTTTTTTAATATGCAACAGATCTTTTTAAGTAAAACCTGAAGGTTTTTTCTTCATTTAAAAAGTATGTAGTTTATTTTAAAAAAATAATTAAACAATACCTTTTTTTCAAAATGCAAAAACAACACTTTCTGCCCTGTAGCGGGTAAATATTTAGTTAAAAATATACCTCTTTTGCTGAGATATAGTAAATTTTCTGGGCATTTCGAAAACATGCACAACTGAAAATTGACGATTTTTGATTTATGACGTTCTTGAAAGGAGTGAGCGATATATGGTATGTTGGATAGGGAAAACTTTTATTAAACAGAGATCTCTTTCATATTATTTTTGACATCTCATCAAATATGTAGAAGAATATGGAAATTTGGGCATATACGGGGCTGACGACCGTCATAGGCTGGTTTAAGTGATCATTTTACACACGTGTAACATTCACCAATTCTACCCATTATTGACAACCACAGTACTCAAATTCTTGAAAATTCTATATTTATTCGTATGATGCAATTTTGAAACATTGTTCTTGAATCGCTAGAACTTCACTAGAGACATCTATTGGTGAGATGAAAAGAAGCTTTTTATTAAGCAGAAACTCTTATATTAAAATCATATGAAAATATATCCTGCAATTGGAGAAAATCCAAATTTGTGAACAAGTATTCGGACACACTCATAATGTTGTAAAGACCTTTTTATTTGAATGTATGCAAGATCCGAACCTCGGATTATTTTTACATACTGGAAAACTCCACATAATACGGTTTTCTAATTGTTTTTAAAAAATTAGAAAAAATGGAAAATCACTTAAAAATGGAGAAAACCTAGATTTGTAAACAAGTATTTGGACACACATAAAATATTATGATGCAGGCTTATTCATTGACAAAGCTTTATTCTCGATATTGAATGGTTACTTTTACACTGTTACAGTCACAATTTTGCCAACACTTTTATATTATCTATTCATCATAATTGAAGTGTTAAAAATGTATGATGTCTTTTGACGCTAGGAAGGATGTATTACGTAGGATTGAAACTAATGATATAATGCACTAAAATTCAAATCCTTGCATTTATTAACGTAAAAACGTAAATTTTACTAAGGTTTTAAATTTAAATTTATTTTATGTATTTATTTAAAATCAAACACGATTTTTGAGTCTACTAAGTAGACTAACTTAGTAGACTCAAAAATCTGTGTTTGATTTTAAATTAATACATTAATTAAAATGGAGTTCTACAAATTAAACGCCAAATCAATAAATTTAATTTATTTATTAGAAACAGTATAAAATAACAGTATATATGTTAAATGTATGAACCATTATTTTAATTTATAAAATCATGTAAATTCAGAGTAAAATTAAGACAAATTTATGAAATTTCAAAATTTAATCCGAATTCGTATTTTCACCTATTAATAAGAGCTTCTACGAAATTCTCAAAACTAGTCGTATTTACAATACATTAAAAGACTCAAAAGCGGTATTATACAAGCGTTTCATTTTTTAAATAAAAAATTAGTAAATCTTTATGTGAGAAAAAATGTAAACCCTTTTTTTCAATCAAAACTTATCTTTCTGAAAACTAAATAATAAATGAGTTTTGTATAATATCTGGGATATTTATTTATTTTTATTGATAATAATATAAAAAATTCTATCTGCGACAAATGTTATTTCACGTCTTGAGTGTAGATAAGTTTGAATTAAAGTGTAGATACAGTACACGAGTACACTCGAGCGGTGAGTACTCGAGGAAAATAAACTAAAATCTCCGTGGAAAACTCTAGTCTCTATCGTAATTGAATCTGCACAGAAAACTATTATCCCTTGACTGTATTTACTGAATATGCAATTGTGTGGAAAATATTACTCATTTTTACAACACGTATTAAAGTCGTGCTATAAATTGTGTCTTAATCTCCACCTTCCTTAATAATAATGTTAAGTGAAATAATTTGTATTTTTTATAAACATTATTAAATTAAATAACTTGCGGAGTGTATGGAAGTTTTTGGTGAGAGTATTTTAATGCTTTTAATGTTTTTTAATTCAAATAAACCCTGATGATGACAAGGTTCTTGTCGAAACTGGTAGGTTAAATTATATTAATAAAAAAGTGAATGAAACTAAGTTATTTAATTTATAAAGTTTATAAAATATGCCACAAGGTATCTGCGGAAAACATTCAAGAAATTAAATAAATTGCGTCTAATAACTATTTTTATGAATAAACATTTTAATTGTGTTTATTAATTGATTAGCGTTTAATTTTATGAACTATTTTATTTTTTGTATCAATTGTCCGCCTCCGTAGGTCAACACGCTCGGTTACTGTACTGGAGGTCCCGGGTTTGATTCCCAGGGGGGGGTAAAATAAATATAAGTGATTTTTTCACTCTAATATTAATTTAATATTACCTTGGATAAGTACCGGAAGTGGAGGGCTGTTCTCCTTTCAACGATCAATATAAAACTGCGTTCATATGATGCAGTGCCCTATGCACCATTGGGGTGCGGATAAGGGTTTGAATGAATAATTTACTTAATTGAGTCTGCCAAATTGTATTTTATTGTTTAAAAAAACTGAAACATTAAAATTGTGACAATTGTTTCTTCTAGTAATAGCATTTTAAAACTAGGTGAAACAATTGTCATGTGTTTTTTAACAATTTAATACAAGTTAGTATGTAGTACCAAAAATCTGTGTTTGATTTAACAATTAATACATTATTTTCAATTGTGCATTTATCTGCACTTACCTGAGTAATAATGTTAAATGAAATAAATTGTGTCGTAACTATCATTGTAAATAAACATTAAAAGTTTATCGAACAATAAATTGTGTAATGAACACTGCCATTGCGGTCAAAAAACTAATGTAAGCAACCTATTTTAAAAATCCCTGTCACAGGCCTAAAAAACACACGTGAGTTCAAACTTACCATTGTTTCAATGTTTTAAAACAATCGGTGAATCACTTAAGGTGATTTAAGGGTTGGAAAAGAGGACATTTTTATTTATATAGGTCATAGGAAGAATCAGTAAATACTATTTTCATCTCAATTATTGAAGACCAAATAGCAAAACAGTTTTTCAATTCAAACGGAACCGATTCAAATTTTCATCAAAGATAATGTGCCCTATTTTCTCTCCCTAAAAATATATTCAGAAAATACTGGTTTTTATAAATAACATTACCATATAATGCTTTCCCCTATAATGTATTTGGTTCTCTTTTCCATTTTATGATGACGATTCCAACGTCTGATGGATTTTTGGCTCCAATGGTATATCGTATGATACTTCTTCTGATTTTGATGTAAGCGCTGTTTTTAAAGTAAAATTCTGTTATTTATGTCTGACCGCTTCCCTCTTTACATTTTCAATTTTACAACTTTTACTGTATTTCATACAATGTACATATATTTTGAAAGCAACGAAATTTTTATTTGATGCTGATAAACTAATTTATTATCATCATGTTATCCTCATCTCCACCATGTAGTGCAAAGGGCACTGCATCAAACTGATGTGAAGTTTATCTATGCATAGGTGTCTCAACTTGATAGAGACATCAATCGAGTAAGAGACATGAGTCTGAGCATTTCAGGGCTTAGCTTTTGGCTGGCTTGAACGATTATTGTAAACACTTGTATAACCAATGGCCAATGGCCAAGGTGAAAGCTCTAGGGTGCTCAGACTTCCATCATCTTTCATATAAAGAGGAACGACAGATGTTTCATATTAATTTGAGACACCTTTAAAGTGACATCTCATCTGTAAAGAGAATAATCTAGTGTCATACAATTAACATGTAAGTGAAGTTCGTCGTTAATTATATATCAATCAAGGATAATATTGGATTATATTAGGAAATTATAGATGTGAAAACAAGCTTAAATTTAAAAAATAAAACAAACCTTTTTTTACCATTACTGAGTTTCGTCACTACTGACTTCAACAGACTAGTGGGAGGCTTGACAAAATTCTACGTTATAAATACAATAAAGCAGGGATTAAAAACCATAACTGTATATAATTGTAGTGATTTGTAATGAATTAGAATAATAACATAAACAATATAAAATCATGGTTTTCAACCTTTTTTAACGTTCTACCAGTCTGATGATGTCGGCAATGATGAAAACGGATCACCGGTTCAATAAAATAAACGTAGAAAAAAACTATAAAGTCATTGTTTTATTATATAAAATGCATTTCCACTACGAAATGTCAGTACGAAACCTAAAACTTTTATATTATTTCGAGAAATAAAATACTTTGTGTTTTGATCCACTCAAATTTTTATTAACCAACTAGTTTCGGCAACAACCTGATGCCCTCTTCAAGGTTTAATTTGTGACAAAAGGTTCAGGTTAGGAGGCTTACAAAATATACATAATATGTTATAAAATTTTATAAAATTTTAATTATAATATATGTATGTACAGTTGTTGATTATGTTTCAAAACTACTTTGTTGTCTCTCCATTTTGAAATGAGTCATGTTTATGAAAGTTATAAGCTTGATATATTCGAGTAAACAATTTCGTAAAATGGAGATAAAATTTTCATTTCAACGCTTTTAAAATCCACATTCCAGAAATAGTACGAAGCTTAGTAAAATAATATCAATGAAGGCTGATGGTTGCATTTAATGATTAGGTTCCCAAACATTACGTTCAATTATTTTTCTTCAGGCTTTCATCTGCACCCAATGATGCGCAGAAGACTGCACCGAATCGTTGAATTGTAAATTTAACCATTCATTTTGTGAATGCCTGAACTTTAATTACGACCTCAGAGTATATTTATATTGAAAAAATATCTTAAATATGGAAAGATTTATAAAAACATAGAAAGGAGAGTTGTTGGGAGCAGAGTGAATGATGCAAAGAAACCAGTTAATCCAGGGCTTTTTTTTGTAACGTAGTGGAACAGCGTTCGAAAAACTATATTTAGAAAAACAAATTTATGAGGCTAATGAAGACCAAGGAAAACTTGGCGTGATCGAGTATTTTAAATATTTAGGCGTGGTCACGTCAAGAGTGGGAATAATTGGCGGGTATGTAAAAGAAAATGCATAAATGTGGAAAAAGCGAAGATTGTTTGCAAAGACAGATAAGTATGGCTTCTATTTTCTTAGCCTATCCCCGCAGTGAAGAGACAAAATACACACACACACACACCATCACGCCGCTAGCGGGAGTAGGCAGAGAGAATAGAACGCCACACCACTCTGTCCTTGCAAACATTCTTCGCCTCTTCCACGTTAATGCATCTCCTCATAGATACCCGCCGATTGTTTCTCCTAACTGACTCCTAACCTGACCACTTTCAAGTATTTGGCATACTCTGCTCCTTTTTCCAATTAAATTCGCCTCATAAATTTGTTTTACCGTTCTTTCCTCACTCATTCGTTCTACATTACATGTCCAAACCATCTCAACACACCTTTCTTAATTTTATCGATAATACTTGTCTCAGCTTTGCATTCCAGCATTCCAGCATTGAAGAAGCAAAATGATTTCAGAATACCAAGAAATTCCATCTTAACTATAAATATTTGGACTTACATTTTTAACATTTGAATGACTTCCTACGGATAAAACAAAAACTACAGGATGTTTAAATACTGATGAAAATGTCTTTTGTAGTTGGGAATTGAAAAAAAGTAGATTGAATTACCACCTCAATTAGGTACAGTAAATAAATCTTCTGTGGAATGGGAATTCCAAAGAGAGAGAGGGATCTCCAAGCTTGTTTTTGGAGAGACACACCGTTACTAGAATACATTTTTTTTTCAAGTAGTTAGGTAAGTAAAGTGTAAAATATTTTTAGAAGTAGTAATGTAAATAAATGTGTAAAAAGGTAATTATAATTATAGCGTTTGACATTTAATGAGAAAAGAATAAAGTAAATTAAAATAATTAGTCATATTAATTAAAGTGCTAATTTAAATAAAACTTTAATCAATTTGGTAACAATGTCAAAATAATCAATTTATATTTTTTACTGGTACCTGAAGCGCGGTGCTTCGTGCAGTTATCAATCAAGGTAACACTGCATCGATATGATGCAGTGCGTATAAGGGTTACAAAAAAAATGTAATACTTTCCTTTTTACCATATTTTATTTTACCTCTAGATTACCTACTATAAATAGTCTGTAGTTTACTTGATGAGGGAATGATTATTCTGAAACTAGTAGTCGTAAAGTTGAGTTTTTAACTGATATTATACAAAGATGAAAGAATGATGAAGAGCGTTACAAAAATATTTTTAATATTTCATTTAACAAATTGCTTCGCTATTTTGATTTCTTAATTGTTTTTTTTAATTACCTAACGTCCAAGTGACTGTGAAATCTAGCTACGGCTTATGCAATACCACTTATCATGACCCTACTTTATCTTTTTAATTTTCATAGCCTATGCCTACTCGTGAGTGGATTTACTCTTTATGTTTAAAGTAACTTTAATTTCATGTAATTCATGAGTGAAAATTCTAGGTTAAAACTGAAAATTTTCACCCTCAAACGAATAAATCTCATGTATTTACTATATATGTACATGAAACGCAGAGAATCTAGTATAAGATTTATCCTTGCTGAATATTGCAGCCTTATTGTAGAAATACTTGAGGCGACTGAAATCTGAAAGCAGTCTTATGTGAAACTTGACAAATGTGTTTCTCAGATTTTTTGTACATCCATAAAGTCTAGTATTCACAAGCAAAGCTTTTATTTTTAACATATTTTTAGGAGATCATTTAAACATTCGCAATATTTTAGGAACATCCAAACATTTATTCACAAATTCTTTACTTTATTTATTGTTTTGGTATTTACTTTGTGGTAATGCTTGTTGAATTTATTTAAGAAAACACTTGTTTATTTTTACAATTAGACCTGAAGAGGAAGCTTAGCTTCCGAAACTAGACGTCAAATACACAAGTGGTAAAGAAACAATTGATTTCTTAAATAAATTATATAATTTATTCGACTTACTATTGAGTTATTTATATCAACATTTGTATTGACATCTTAACATTGAAAAGGAAAAATAAAGAAATATTGACTTTGAGAAGACTTTTGACTTTTCAAAGGCTATTTAATGATTACTTATAGTAATATATTACGTGTATCAATTTTACCCATAATTGACAACCACACTACTTAAAATTGGTCATTAAAATTGACGTTAAAATTGACGTCGTATTGCACGTGCAACATCTGTAATTTAAATCAGTTTGCTTTTATTAGCATAAAAATTTTGAAAGATTTATACTAAAATGATTTTACGAACTAGGAGACACCTTTAAATATATCGTTTCTTTTAAATATTATCTTGTTTTGACCAATTTTTATATTTTGAGTAATGTAGCTCGTGGGTAAAATAATTACTTAAAGCAGTCTATGAAAGATTGTAAGCCCTGTAAATACCCACACATTCATTCATTCAAAAAAATATAAAACAAAACTACTTTAAAATATATTTAAACGATTCTGCTTGTTTTTTAGAATTACTTGTTTGTCTAATCTTGGCTGATTTGATCTAGCTCAGCAAAAATTTGGACTTCATTTTTTTTTAAATCAAACAGTTTAGTACTAAAAACATTGTTTTCTATTTCAGTACCTTAAGTGTTTGATTGTTTATATCGAATAATAGAGAATAATATTAATAAACAGCAAGCAGTCTAACTGCTTCTGTGCGGTTTATTCTATTAAATAGTTAACCATCACGTCACTTCTAGCAGGACTAGGTAGAAGAAAAGTACGCCACATCATTCTGTATTTGCAAATATTTTTCGCTTCTTCCATATTTGTGCAACTCCTCATACATACCACCGATCATTTCGACTCCTGACCCGTACCAAGTATTTTGAATACTTGGTCGTGCGAAGTGTACAAGACAAAATTAAACAATATACGTTTGTGTTTTTCTTCTTCAAAGTAATATACATTATTTGTATTGTAACATGATAGCTGTTCTTAAATGGAAGATTTATTGCGAGTACGAAGACATTTAAATTAAACATTATATCATAATATTACTCTTCAACGAGTGCTGCGTAGTTTGCCTACACCAAGGCGCCTTGAAAGTAAGATAGTTTCAATATTTTTTGTTTCATATATTCTCGAAGACAAATTTCATCTATTGTTTAATTGATTTATGGTTTCAACTAATAATAGTTTTACATTTATAACATTTATTAATAATATTATTATGATTTTGAATAAATGACGTTTCAAGATACATACAACAATAATGTATACTTTTTTTTAAAATTGAAACCTAATTCTGAATAACTACTTAGTATTATTGTATGTATATTAAATAATTAACATCATCCGTCTCATTTTTTCTTGAGTGAATAAGATGTGATTTAATTTGAAGTTATTAGGGAATTAATGAAGAAGAAAACGAACTGTACGAGTATTTTAAAATAGTTGTAATATAAACTTTATAGCCCTGCACACTACCTCAATTTTGGCATGAATAAATTAATGACATTTTTTTATAAAACAGGAATTGAGCAGTTCAATTTCCTTGAATTTAAGGGCCGTTGGAGATCTTGATTCCAATTTTCTGTGTGATTATGCCTTGGCGTGTCGAAAATCTTAATTACCGACGTTTTCGCCTTTATATTATGTCAGAGAAATAATCCCAATATTTTGTTGTCATTTTTCAATAAACGTAAAAAAAATACGAGTTTAAGATGGCTGAAATGCCGGCAAGAGGGCTTTTAGACATATTATAGCACGAAGGCCCGAAAAAAGCAATTATAGAGGGAGTCTAAAATGGGAATATGAAATTTGAGTAATATAATAATAATAAACCCTTATCCGCACCCCAATGGTGCATAGGGCACTGCATCATATAAATGCAGTGTTATCTTGATCGTTTACGCATGAAGGAAAGGTGATCAGCCCTCCGCTTCAGGTACCAGTCCAGGGTAATATTGAATAAATACAACAGTGAAAAAATCACTTATATTTATTTTACCCCCCTTGGGAATCGAACCCGGGACCTACAGAACGGTAGCAGAGCATGCTGACCATTACACTACGGAGGCGGACAAAAATTGAGTAATATAGTTGTCATAAAACAGGCGTCGGCGTCGTGGCGTAGTTGAGTAGACACTTGACCGGCATTCGATTCCCGTCAATTGCAGAATGATTTTTTGAATGATAATTTTCAATCTGGATGCTTGTAATGTATTTTTCTACCTTCCATATTTTTACAGTCTTTAAAGTCTTTAAAGGATTTGCAAGGAATTGCTTTATATATATATATGTTTATATTTTTTTAAATCCTAGAACGGTAAATATCACACAGTATTTAAAATTATTACTAAATTACTTAAATGATCACTTAATTAAAATGATTACTAGCTAATAAAAGGTCGTTGGTTTTGAAAGTTCCCAGACTTTCATATGTCTAGAAGATTTCTTCGTCTGTATTGAGATATTAATAAAATTCTTGATTGAATAACCTTCTTTTGATTCTTTTCTTTAGCTTCATTGAATATTCATAAAGACACATCAATTTTTCATATTGATATTTAAATTGAATATTTGACTGAATGATATGGATGGTTTGCTTTTTTATCAAAATGTTACCAACCGAAATTCAAAGTTGAAAAAATTCAATTCATTATTCTGAGAATTTTAATATTAACATATAAAGTTCTCAATTATATTTATCCAAAAAAAATCATAAAAAATTATATTATTTGCTGAAGAATAAGAAATATTCAAATTGATATATTTAATTTAAAACATGGCGCGACCAGGTATGCCAAATACTTGAAAGTGGTCAGGTTAGGAGTCGTAACAATCGGCGGGTATGTATGAAGAGATGCATGAACGTGGAAAAGGCGAAGAATGTTTGTAAGGACAGAGTTGTGTGGCGCTCTATTCTCTCTGCCTACCCCTGCGGGGAAGCGGCGTGATGGTTAGTTAGTTAGTTAGTTAGACACCTTTAACAAATATGTAATAGTTTTTTTTAATAAATTTTTTAGCTTACCTTACTACCTTTACCGCCTACCCTAATTAATTATCCTTGTACGCAACTCTCAAAATGTAATTTTAAATACCTGTTCTATAAATAGTTATATTTTAAAACTATTTTATGGATAATGGTACTACATTATAAAGCTTTGTTGTGAAATTTCGATTTTTTTTTAATAAGTGGGTAATGTTTCAGCAAATTTGATCTTGCGATTCTTTAAATGTTTTCACGTGTTATTTGCTATTTATGTGTTGTTCAGCTGAGAGGTGTTTTCTTGAGAATTTAGAATATTTTTGAATACTTTTTTAAATTATATTCTTACAAAATGCCACAATTACTTTTGATTTGTAAAAATTTAATTTTTTCCTATTTTACACGTTAAATATTTTTGTAATAATATTAAAATAGCCAACGCGCTGTATCGTTTATATCCTGGCTAATATACGTTATCCAAATAATATTTTTTATAAAGATGGCAGTGGAATAAATCCCCCAAACGAAAGCCGATAATATATCGCTGAGTGGTTGAAAAGGGAAAAAATACACTGTGTTATTATTTATCTTCGATCAGCGAAAACCGCCTTTTCTCGAGCTAATGAAGTGGAAAACCTTTAAGCTCAAAAACTTCCTTGCAAAAATCCGATATAACGTATAAAAAAATATAAATATTGTATTCATACACCTAGACATTTTATTTGATATATTATATCAATGTGCTATGAAGTGATTCAGAGAATTTATTGGACATAACGTAAATAATGGATTTAGGATTTCAGTCGCATTTGAGTGCTAAATTTTCAATCGTTTTCTTTGTCGAATTGTTAGATTCTTACTAAAATATTTTAATTTGTTGATTTCACATAAGACGGCAAAAATGTTTCTTGTAACGACACGTGTCATATTATAAATAATTACAGGTTGCTCTTCTCAGAAACTCTGTTCCTTCAACATGATGTGTAAACTGATTTATTGAATTTTAAACAGAAAAAACGAATTTAGTAAAAAAAAACAAGTCTCATGTTTCTAACATGTCTTAAATATGAATGAAATGTTATCAAATTCAAAGGTATATATTAAGTATCTATCAACTTATATCTATATATCTCACCCTAAACCCACAGATATCTACTTCAAAACACAAAACAAATATTTCGAAAATGTTATAATACAATATACCACTGGTGATTCAACGTCAGTCCTTAAAATCAAGGATTTTATTTTATTTTTCTAAGTAATTGTTTATTATTATCCAAAGCCCACAGTTTTTTTAAATACAAAAATTTTACAAAAATATTACAATATATAATCGATATTTCAAATTCAGTATTGAAAATATACGAATTTATTATTCCTGTTAGTCACATATATGATTGTATTTTAACCTTAACCTACATAGTCAAAACACAAAAAATATTACGTTTTACCATCGGTCATTCAAGTCAAGTCTTAAAAATCAAGGATATATTGTTCCTTAAAATATATTTTTACCTACAATTGGCCACAAAACAAACATTTTAAAATATGACAAAATACGATTTATATATTGAGACCAGTTCCTGAAAATACTTGATTTGATTTTGCATAGTATTAAGAGGATTTTTTTTTAATTTTCAGGAAATACAATTTAGGTTTTATCATTCATCTTTGTTCCGCAATATTTTTAATTACAAATGGGTTGGTTTGCTCAGGGTAAATAGTTAAGATTCACAAACATGCAATCTAGCTAGAGTGATCCTAAAAAGGACCGTTCGCTTCGGTCTACAAACTGGCACGATCCGCACTGTATCTTGAAGGTCCTAATAAGAACTGTTTCAAAATCCAAATTCAAAACCAAATTCACAAACTCTGTCTTCAGTGGCAGAGTTTGTGAATTTGGTATCATAAAGTGGTCCCAAGGAGTGTGATGATCTTAATCGAGGTAGAGAGAAGAATATCAGAACAGAGAGAGAAAGAGAGAAGTCAAATAATAGAAAATTTTAAATTTAGCTATGTTTTATTAACTATCCAACGTTTCAGTCATTTTATGTTTTTATTTGAATTTCACTGCATAACATACCACTATTTATTGAAATATAATGTGACACGTGTTTCAATGCATTTTGTATAATTTTCAAAGACCGTACTTAAAAATAATTCGGAATGCATTGTAACACATGTCACAATATATTTAAATAAATAGTGGTATTTACAAAGTGAAAATTTAATTTAAAATGGTTAGATATTGCCACAAAGTGAATGCCAAATTCATTAATATAATTTTATGTATATTAGAACTACGGTTTTCGCAATATTATTAATTTTACCCCTACTAAACGAAAATTTTGTTATTTTAATGCTTTACCCACTCTGCATTTCAAGATTTAGTTTTATATTTAAAGTTACTATCATTTCTTGTAATTCATTAGTAAAAAATTCATGGCAAAAATACTTGCAACCATAAATTTAGGCTAGCGATTGAGTATCTGAAATTTATGATTTTATTTCTTAGAGGTTACTTTTATAAAGATACTTTCTGATATTCCTTTATTTTTTCTGAAAAATAACACCTGTATATTTCATCTCAGGCGAGACGTCTCTTCCACTCCGCAAACCGTACGTAAATAAGCACGATGGCAGCAGACTGAAACGGTTTTCTAAAAAGATAAAAGTAAATATCTTCATTGGATTATGACATTGTAGGTAAATAAAACGCCATCTCCTTAACTCATAACGTTAACGAGATGGCGTTTGTGAGTGTTTTTGCCCAAAATTATTTACTCAAGAATTACACGAATGTATAGTTACTTTGATAATAAAGAGTTTAAAATATACTCACATTTAGGAAAAGGCTAGAAAATTTAACAAGTTGAAGCATAAGTAGAAACACGATAGGCTGTTTTGCATAAGCTGTCACTAAGACTTAAAGTTATTAAAAAAAAATATTTATTCAATATTAATTTTTACGTGGTAAATATCAATATCTCATAAAATCTTTTTGGACACTTGTTTGTATTCATTCTTAATCTTAAAACACAATTTAATATTATTTTTTAACATCTCATCAAAGATGAAGAAGAATATGGAAGTCTGGGCATTTACAGGGCTGACGACCGTCATAGGCTGGTTTAAGTGATCACTTTACACACGTGTAACATTCACCAATTTTACCCATTATTGACAACCACACTACTCAAATTCTTGGAAGCTCTATATATATGAACCAATTTATAAACCTTGTTCTTGAATCACCAGAACTTCACTAGAGACATCTATTGGTGAGATGTAATGAAGCTTTTTACTAAGCAGAAACTCTTATATTAGTACAATTTAATAATTATTTCAATAAAAAAAATATACTTTCAAAATTATGTGGAATGCATTGAAATACGTGACACACAAGATTTTAAGAGAAGTTGTATTTATTTCTTTGGCGTTGAATTTGTAGAACTCCATTTAAATTTATTTATTAATTTTTAAATCAAACACTGATTTTTTGAGTGTACAAAGTTGTATTTTATTGTTAAAAAATACATTAAATTAATATTGTGACAATTGTTTCACCTTGTTACATCATCGAACGAATGACCATTTGTTTCATTCGTTTGAAAATACCGTAACTAGGCGAAGCAATTGTCACAAAATTAATATTTATGCGTTTCTTAAAAATAAAATACTTAGTAGACTTAAAAATCTGTGTTTAATTTAAAAACTTATAAATCAAAGTGATATTAACGAAGTAAAATTTTAATTTAAAATTGATGCATTTTACCACAAGGTGACTGTCAAATCATTTTATGAAATTGTAATGCCCTATGATTGCATAGTATTGACGCAGTTGGTCAATCCCAGTGCGCAAGATTCATATTAGTAACGATCAAGATAAAACTGCATCAATAATATGCAGTGCTCTATATATCACTGGATTCGAATAAGGGGTTAGAAAAATAAAAGAAGAGAAAAATGAAGTCATCTTTTTTGTACAGATAACAAAATGTAAGCAATAATTCATTAAATGCAACTTAAACACATATCGCCATATACTACTAGAATTTGCACAAAATACACTATTTTATTAAATTTATTATTTATATTGGCTTCGTTTATTTACACAGTACCAATAAATTATCTTGATGGCACGTGTTTATTGATATATACAGGTTCACCGTCTAAGGGGCAGACACATAATGACTGGGCGAAGAGTTAAACCAGACAGAAATAAATTACTTTCAAATGTCGCCACCGCAAAATGAAATGTTTCTTACCGCTGCAAAATTCTATTTCAACGACATAGGTACAAAGCTGGACAAAAGATATCGACCAATTTAAGTCGAAATGGACATCGACAAAAGGTTATCTCTCTCTCCCTCCCTCTCTCTCTCTCTCTCTCACACACACACACACTCACACACACACACACACACACACACACTCACACACACACACACACACACACACACACACACATACACACACACACATGTATATATATATATATATATATATATATATATATATATATATATATATATATATATATATATATATAAAACCCTTATCCGTACCCCAATGGTGCATAGGGCACTGTGTCATATTAACGCAGTGTTATCTTGATCGTTTATACATGAAGGAAAGGTGATCAGCCCTCCGCTTCAGGTACCAGTCCATGGTAATATTGAATAAATATTACAGTGAAAAAATCACTTATATTTATTTTACCCCCCTTGGGAATCGAACCCGGGACCTCCAGAACGGTAGTCGAGCGTGCTGACCATTACACTACGGAGGCGGACAGATATATATATATATATATATATATATATATATATATATATATATATATATATATATATATATACATGTTTATTTATATATATATATATATATATATATATATATATATATATATATATATATATATATATATATATATATGCATATATTTATATATATATATATATATATATATATATATATATATATATATATATATATATATATATATATATATATATATATATATATATATATATATATATGTATATATATATATATATATATATATATATATTTATATAATATATATATATATATATATATATATATATATATATATATATATATATATATATATATATATATATATATATATATATATATATATATATATATGTGTGTGTATTTATGAGGAGATGCTAGAAAGTGGAAGAGGCAATGAATGTTTGCAAAGACAAAATGGTTTGGCGTTCTATTCTCTCTGCCTACCCCTACAGTAAAAAGGCGTGATGATTATACCTTTATAAACAAGGTTTTACAAATACACATGTAAATCAGAAAAATCATGATTGGTATTTTTTTTTCTTTTCACTTGGTAAATACTACTATTTTATAAAATCTATTGTTTTTCGATATATTCCGTACCATTTTTAAATAATGCATTGAATAGAAAGTAAAATAAAAAATGGACAGAAATCTCAAGAAAGTGGTAGTCGGATCAGGAAAATCAATCAATAAAATTATTTGTATTCTCTTAAGTCAAATTAATTCGAAGGAGAAAAATATAGTTTAGGGAAGTTTTTGTTTTCACATATGTAAAAATTGCACTTTTTATACCACCGCAAAACTTTCTATAAATTGCGGTAAGAAATTTATGCCTACGACCGTGTAGTGGTTTTTAATACAGCACGAAGATGCACAATATACGTGTAAAGTTTTAATCTGCAGTGGCCACTGACAAATAAAATTTATACTGCAAACACAGCGAAATTGAAATTGTTTTTATTTTACTGTCTGTCTAAACACATAATCTACTGCATGAGCTTAAATGGTCAAGAAAGGTTTTCATTTTAATAAGTGCTATCGGTGAAACATATGTGAATAAACCGCTGACAAATATTTATCAAACACAAGACTTTGGTAAAAAATCAGTAAAACCGCAATTTTAGAAGTTGACAAATATTTTTTAAATAAATTCTTATTTATTTGCCTAAAATAGGAACACTTTCTCACAAGTGATAGTCCAAGAAGAAGATACACATAATTGAAATGACCGTACATTCATGAAATGAAATAAAACTTTTATTTCGAGCAACCTTTTAAAAAAAAATACCAATTGGATAAAAAGATTATGTATCATACTATTTTTTGATATCACAACATAGATGACGAAGAATGTGGAAGTGTGGGCTAACGACCGTCATAGGCTGGATTAAGTGATCACTTTACACACGTGTAACATTCACCAATTCTACCCGTGATTGAAAACCACACTACTCAATTTTTTGGAAATTTTAAATATACTCGTATGATCCAATTTTGAAACATTGTACAAGAACTACTAGAATTTTCACTAATGACATCTGTTGGTGAGACGAAGAAATGCCCAGATCTGAATATTCTTCTTTATCTATGTTGAGATCTCAAAAAAAAAGAGATTTTTAACTCTTTAAATTAGAGAGAATCCAAAATTGTATTACATGGACACACTCAGAATGTTGTTAAAAAGAAATTCGTTTTAAATTAACCAGCTGCCTGAAATATATATAATAAAACCCATTCGGGGATCCAAAATAAATTCTCTGAAAAGATACTTTATGGTAAGATATAAATGTAATGTTTAGTCATATTTTCTTATTTTGATTTTACCTTATGCTTTATATATTTTCTCATTTTTTTTATATTTTCTCATTCGTTTTTTTTAAATATGTTTCTTACAGTATGTTTTTCTCATTTATTTCTTTCAAATATGGTTTTTATGCATATTTATTACACCTGTTTATTGTTTTTATATTTTGCCATGTATTAGTTTTGGTTATTTTTTCAAAATCTTTTTTGTAACTTTATTATTTGCGTTCTAGTCTTGTTAACCTTAAACCCATGTCCCAAAATGAGAAATAGAAATTACTTATCGGGAATATTATATACATGACTTATACATGTAATATGTTATGAAAAAAAAAAATAATAAACACACTTTTTCTAACGTTAGAATGGAGAGAAGGTATTTGTCAATTCAGATATCTCGCCAACTAGGGCGGAAGTTCTACTAATTAAACATGAAAAGATTAAATCGCATTTCTGAACCTTCTACAACGTTGCCCAATTACCGCGAAGACTTAAACTTAGCACTGATTTCGATTAAAGCGAGGCCGATAACGACCTCAGCCTGCAAGCTTTTAAGCTTGTGCAAACGGACATGGGAAACCGCAGATGAACGAAGGTTTATTTTTTAGAAATTCCCCTAAATTTCTGGCCTATTTTCGCATCGGAAGTTTGCTCAAAATATTGCACAGCATGAAAAAGGCACCGATTTTAAATCGTATATTAAATAATTTATTTAAAGATAATTTTGTAAAATACTGTCTCATGGGTGCTGAAACTAAAAAAAATCATTTATTGATTCAGCAGTCACTTTGTGGTAAAAATTTTTCCATTTTGAGATTTTGTTTTACTCGGTAAATAAGTACCTCTATTTATTAATCAGAAAGTTTTTGTATTTTTTTTTATAAAATACAGATTTCTTCTACTACTAAGTAAAACTAAATTTTTTCTTTGTAATTGTATTTATCAATCAATATATCTCAATTTAACTATAAGTGACCCAGAATATTTTACGCGTATCCAAAACTTTATATTTTATAAGTTATATATATATATATATATATATATATATATATATATATATATATATATATATATATATATATATATATATATATATATATATATATATATATATATATATATATATACATATATGTATATTTATGTATATATATATATATATATATATATATATATATATATATATATATATATATATATATATATATATATATATATATATATATATATATATATATATATATATATATATATATATATATATATATATATATATATATATATATATATATATATATATATATATATATATATATATATATATAAATATATATATAATATGTCAGATTGATTTTCGAATTAATTCACAACCTTATTTCTGTTTTATTCCTCCGCGCCAAGTACGATAGTTTGCGGTACAACCATTAATTATATGGAAATAATACTTGTAGATTCCTTTAGATAGTGATTCAACCTTCTCCACGGACCCATGTCAATCAAGGTCTCTCCAAATCGAGCAAGATGTAAATTCTAAAATTGATTTCTAAAGGAAATGGTCGAGCGAATCACTACAAATCTGGTTTTGCTAATGCATTTCTAGTTTTTTTTTACTCAAAGCTGTAAACAATGAAGTTCACATACATGATCCTCCCACGAACTTACGAATGAAGAAGGATATGGATGTCTATAACTATAGAAGGTTTATACCATGTTCATTAATGGGTTTTGACCTGAAAATTACTTAATATGTAAGTATGTTATATTATATTACATAAATATATTAATTAAAGGAACTCTGTTGAATACAAGCCTTTTCAATTCACCACAGATGGCTGTTGTGAAATAAATCGTGAAGTGTCGTGAGATTGATGATATGTGTATGATTACCAAAAAAAATTGAGTAGTGTGGCTGTCAATCAAAGGTTGAATAGTGAAAATAACACTTGTGTAAAGTAATCACTTAACCAGCGTATGACAAGTCATAAGTCCTGTCAATACCAAGACATTCATATTCTTCTTCATTTATGTAACAACGTAAAACTATAATACTATTTATTTGAAATATTAAATTATTATTTTCCCAAAAAATGTTTCTAAATTTTAATTTTATTTAAATCACTCCTTTGGGCTTGTCCCAAATATATTTCCTTCGAGCAAAGCTCAGTTAGGTACCAAAACATATGTTTTATTCCTTGTGGAAAGGTGACTACGAGTTGGAATGAGAAAGTACAAGGACTTTATTCTAGATGTGACACATCGGTATTGGGTGGATATCTCGGTATTGCCAATTTTCACAAAATTTCTACGTGATTGGAATAGTTAAATTCCATGAAAAGAGATTTTTTTGTAAATGTGTGGGTAATATAGTCCTTGAAAATGAAAATCGATTTCAATATTGTATTTATTATGCTCAAAATTCAGTATTCCCGAATTAATGAAAACGCGAGCTAGGTTTATCAGTTATTGCCAAAAATTTGTCAATTTTTTTAATGTTTTTTTTTTATACTGCCATTGCAGTAAAAAATCAGTAAGAAAAAACAAAATTTTATCCGTCCCACGTGAAATTACCTTTCAAAATGCGCGTATAAGAATGCAACATTATGTCAAAATTTCAAACCAATCAATGAATAACTTGAGGAGATATGAGATTTTGAACCAACTAACCTTTACATTGTTATAAATATATAATAATAAAAAAAAATCGTTTGCCTAAATTACGTAATAATGAAAACATTTTAAAAACCTTCAAAGTATTGTCATTTTCTAGTGTCATCACCCATCTCCCTTTCAAAGCTCTGTCAGAAGTTTTCACTTAAAAACTGGGATCCGAATATTTAGCAAATGACAAAGCACTCTTTTCCTATTCATCTTTCATTTTGGTGTCGTAAATTGTCGACTTTTATTTTTCAGCCTTTTCAAACGACAAAGCCTTTCATTCAATGTGAGTCAAACCTACAATTATTTCAAATAAAAAAGAGAATAAATTACCCTTAATGGTTTTGACAAATAAAAACCATTACGAAGGGATGTAGGAATAACTCAATTAAAAAAAACATTTATTTTGGATAAGGGTCATTTGAAAAACAGCATGGAAATGAATAGTAAAAATTCAACACTATTTCACTGAAACTTTTCAGCAAATTTTTCAGCTTCATATGAGTAATGTGTGGCTGAACAACGTGTTACTCGATGATTAAGGTCAATTATTAGATCCAAAACACAGAAACATACCAAACAAATCCTAACACTACCAATGCATTATTAAATGGTGTTATTGTTACCCAAATATCAATGATGAAAAAACAAAGTTACTAAAGTTCAGAGACGGACTCCCACAGAGGAAATATTCAATAAATTAAAACTTATGACAGTCAAACAACTATATACAAAAATAATCCTTATAAATTCATTTAAGCATTACTATCATATAATACAAAAAATCTTACTTAATGGAAACGTACATAGAATTACAAGATTTTAAACACAAAACCGCATGAAAAACCTTATGGTAGGCAGAGAAAATAGACCGCCACACCAATTTGTCACTTCCAAATTCATACATCTCTATACATACATACCCACTTATTATTACAACTCCTGACCTAACATGATTAAAGTTACATCGATTTTTACTTTGCTATAAAAGTCGTCAATCTAGTTAATATTGTGGCCAATACTTTGAATGTTGCCAATTTTGATTTTTTGATAATGTCGTTAATATAGTCAAAAGTATCAAACTTGTTTATGTCATTATGTAACATAAGATGAAAAATCTAATTTTGCCAATTCGGAATTCGGTCAATTTATTTTTAATCAACAGGCTCCATGTATCTGTTATAGAATCTCTTGTGGAAAAAATTGAAAATCTTTTGTAATTTTTTCACACGCCCTCGATTTTTCAACGCGGAACATCCCGCAACCGTGTTTGTTATTGACTTTTACCTAAAGGAAACTATATATTCTGATGTTTATGCTAGAATAAAGTAGACGTGCCCTATTTAGGTCAACAACCAAATATCCCCCTAGCCAGATTTCACCTCTGATTTGGAATTTGTTCGTAGATATAGCAGCCAGTGTTGCCATATAGATTTATCTGTTTTTTTTTTTTATATTTTTTATTTACATAAACTGTATTTATTCATTTTAAAAGAACAATTTTAAAACATATTAAAAATATTATAAGCAGAGACCTACTAAGCCACCTTGTGTGTTTTGTCGGAAGAATTCTGTTTTCTTACGTTTTTTATTGTTTTAATTTATTTTCGCCTAATATACACACAAAAAAGAGAAGAGAATTTTTTTTAATGTAAACTACTTTCATAAAATCAACTCTTGATCATTTACTCATTTCTTTATTTTGCCTTTATTCCATATTTTATTTTGATCTCTAGCCTCCGTATAAAATATAAAAAAAAAAAACAATAAACAACAAATATTAAAAAAATTGTTTTGAATATTGAAAGCATTAACTTTGTGGATCATATTGATATATTATTTCGAGAAACAAAAATTCTTTGGTTCGACTTCCATATTTATTGTTAATTCTTGGGACTGTCGAACCTTCGATACTGATTTTATGCTGCCGTTACAGTTGACAGATTTTACTCTAGTTTAATTTATTTTTTAATATAGAAAGAGCTAAACGAATAAAAACCTACTACAATTTTGACAACCAGATCACAAAAAAAATATTTTTTTTTAATTCGATTGTTATTTAACGTCGAAGTATAGCATGATTGAATCACGCTACAAAAGTTTTCCTAACACAAACCAACAAGAAAATTTACAAATATAAGATAACGAGTAGCATCATTTAAGAATGAACGATAATCTCTTGGACCCCTGTGAAGCAGATCATAACATTTTCTGGCAACAACTTTTTTGTGCACAAGACATTGACGAGAATTACTTTATCCGACTCTGAAACAACTGATTACCGCTTTTTTAGTAACCATTAAGGTACTGAAACTATGTAGGGACTTAAACTTACAAAACAACTACTTAACAATAAGCCATGCTACAAACTAAAAATAGAAAAGAATTTGATGTCTGAAACTAGTTCAAATATTAATCAAAAGTAATCAATATATTTTAAGTAAGTACTAGTATCGTTTTATTTTCTCAAAAAGGTTAGTTTTTCAATAAACTACCTTAATTTATTAGTTCGAAAAATCATTTTTACAGATTTCATACAGATTTTGGGTTATTGATTCTACACAGATTTAAAACAGATTTCTAGACTGTAATTCAGATTTTTTGGTTTGGCATATGGCAACACTGATAGCAGCAGACATATTTTCCCGGTCGCTCTTTCAATAGATCCGATATTGGATTCACTTCAGGAAGGTATTCCGAGACGAGTTGCTGCAAACTTGATTACATTAGCCCTAAAGAAGTTAGAAAACCGCCAGATTTTCCCCACATATCTAAAAGGCCATCGCGGGAGAGACGTGACGCACTTTCCTCTGAATAAATTTAAACTCAACACTGATTTTTTGAGCTCTATAGAAAAGCATCTCGTCTAACGTATTTTTTATTAAATAAATGTACACAAGGAGATGAAATGGCAGTGAAAATGTTGTAAATATTTCATCGTGTTTTTACGTTGTAAACTACAAATGACTTACAAATGCGTCTTTTTACAATCATCCAATTTTGATAAAAATGGTGTTTCGATATGCCATATGTATGTTTTAATATGTTTTAATGATATATGTTTTAATTTTGTAAAATATGTGCAGCAATCTCTCTATAATGGCCTTGCTCAAGTATTTGAAATACTTAATCATGCCAAGTTTTCCTCGGTTTTTCTCTACTTCTATTATTAACTTCATTCGCCTCAATTTTATTTTACTGTTCTTTTTTCATTCAATCGATTCACATACCCAAACCACCTCAACGCACTTTTCTTATTTTTATTAATAATGCTTACCTCAGTCTTGATTTTTTCTTTATATCACCGTTTGAAGATCTTTCATACATCATTTTACCGCATATACGCCTGAGAGATGGTATTTTGAGTGCATTTACTCTACTTTTTCATTATTTTTCCAACTCTAAGCTCTACCAACGTACATTAAGATAGGAACCAGGACTCTTTTGTGCACTGCCAGTTTTGCTTTCGCTGAAAGTTTTTTATTTGCTTTAACTGATGTGAATAATGGGAACAGTAAATAATAACTAATTCATTACTCACTGTTCCCGCTATTCTAGTTCCTCTCTTTATCATGTTAAATCCATCCTTTGAAAACATACTTCTCAAATATACGAAATCATGTATCTGTTCCGAAATTTCCCCATTAGAAAATTTTAGAAAGTAAACCCCGGCAAATTCCGGTCTCCTTTATCAACGAATGCTTTCAGTTGCACAAGTTTAAGAGTAAGTGGTACAAGTGTAAGTGGTACAAAAACAATTCACACTCGTATCACGTATGGAGTTCTTCATTCCTCGTAGCATATTTAGCATTTATCAAATATTATTCTCATATTACAAAAACAAAAATGTACTACGATCAAATACTGATAGCAAACGTAAATTTCATCATCTTTATTCTAGTTTTATTTCCAAATCCCTCGATTTAGACAAATAAATTGAAAATGTATGTAAAATAATTCGGGTAAAATTTTACATACATTTCATAAAAAGACTCATTCTCAAGTTATTTTAAATACATACATACATTTCAAAAAGGTTTTTTATTTTTTTTCAAAAACATGTGAAAGATTGAATGATAAATAAAACTTCTGAAATAGTTTGGGAGTCCATCATGCGTAGAGTGGTGAATGTTACACGTGTAAGTATCACTTAAATCAGCCTTTGAAAGGTCGTAAGCCCTGTTAATACCCAATGTTCCACATTCTTCTTGGTCTATTTTGAAATATCAATTTGAAAAAACCTTGTGTTACAACACATTTTAGACGTATTCTTTAAAATATTTATCAAGAACCTTTATGAAATATTTACGCCTGAATCATATTACTTTCTAATTATTGTCTGTGACTTAATCTTGAATATTTTTATTTTCCCCTTTTCTTATCGTCCCTCTTCCAGGTATTTTCACAAATTTACAAATGTGGAATGTGAATGTTTTTGTAAATGGGTTAATGTTACTGTGCTGTAAATATCCCAAATACAATAAAGTAAAAAAAAACTCATTAAAAATAAAAATAAAGTAAAATTAAATAAATTGAATAAAAAAAAATTATAAATATAAATGTAATAATAATTATGTTCAAAGTTTTAAATTTATCATTTTTTGAGGTTTTACTATCCACGGTACGTAGACGAAACGACCCTTCCGCGTACTACGAGGGATGCTGTAATTTGGTCACTTGTCACGTTTCCCGTCCGTTCATCAACGTTCTCGCCCCGGTCCGCTGGCAAACACAGAAAAATCCTTTCTCTCTTGCCGAGTTTATTGTCGTACATGCATTAGCAAATAGCGCAATGCTGTTAATATGGCCTCTCCGAACTTGACAAAATGTTATTTAGTCTTCAAGAGAAATCCTGGAATCTAGGGAAAGTTAACCTTTTTGCAGAACTTAGAAATTATGCATGCCCCTTGCATATTTGAGAGACCCCCCAGTCATTTTCGTAGAAGTATTGTATGTAATAAAAAACACAGCTCGCAACAAATGACGTGCACTCAGTATGTTCACAAAACGACTGCACGAACCGTTGCGTAAATTATCTGAATAATGCATTTCATAATTGCTGTCTCGCTTCCACGTAGTTGTGGCGCGCAGTAGTAAGTGTGAAATAAATAATAAATCTTCGGTTAGTTAAAATCATAAATTTGGATAGTTAATATAATATGTTATTAGATTAAAACCATTATTTTTAGCTTTTCCACTTTATTTTTATTTGACCAGCGACCGGGTTTCATCGTAACCGACATCATCAGACCAGACTGATGATGTCGGTAACGACGAAACCCGGTCGCTGGTCAAATAAAAATAAAGTGGAAAAGCTAAAAATACTGATTTAAATCTAATAATATATTTAAAATGCAATTCCATCACGAAGTGTCAGTGGATAATATAAATCTATTAATTAATATAATGCCATTTTTCGTTAAACACTACCTCAAGGACGATGGGTTAACACAAATAACACACGATGACATGAACCGTTCGACCATTGGATGACGTATTGACGGATTTGATGGTAGATAGTAAAAATATTTATCAAAACAACAAATTGAAGATAAAATATTTAAATGTTAAATTACTTCTGAGTATTATCACAACGATTGCAATTTTTTTCTGAAATTGCTTGAATAATTACCAAGTTATTGATTAAAAAAAAATTGAGAGTGATTTTGAACACTCAAGTTTCGAATAGGTTAAGAAAAAAACATACGAGTGGTGGGTTTGTTCATGTAGATAGGTGATATTACATTCTACACAACACAAAACTCAGAATAAGTTTCTTAGAAAGTTGAATGATTATTTCACTCTTAGCGCAAATTATCATATCTATGTAATATTCTGTTTCTGTCGTATCTAATAACACATATTATTGTAAAATATCAAATAAAGTTCGTCTGTACTTTCGCCCGCCTCCATAGATCAACGGTAAAAGCGTGCGGAGGTCCCAGGTTTGATTCCTAAGGGTGTGTATAATATAAGTAAAATATCACTTCACTATATTTTGAGCGTGTCCAAACACTTGTTCACAAACCTGGGTTCTCTCCTCTCTTAGGTGTTAATTTTATATTAAAATTGATAAATTTGTTTTCAGGCGTTTCCCATTTTATAAAAATAATCCGGGGACCGGATCTTCCGTACATCCAAATAAAAGGGTCTCTGCCTACTAAAAAGCTTTCTCATTTCATAAAAGATATCTGTAATAAACTTATATGTACTGTGACGTGAGATTAATCATACATCTAGGAGTTCCAAAAAAATAGTAGTGTGGTTGTCAATCATAAGTAGAATGGTGAATGTAGCACGCATACAAAGTGATCACTTTACACACATGACAGGTCACAAGCACTGTAAATACTTAGACTTCCATATTCTTCTTAATCTATGAGAAAAACATGTGGAAAAATCACTTTTTCACTATGATATTTATTCAATTTTACCCGAGACTGGTACCAAAAACGTAGACCTTTCCTTCATGATAACACTGCTTCTTTACAATCTAGTGCCTCGTGCACCACTGGTTGCTGATTATATATTTGAATTAATATCATAGAAAGCTTAATGAAATAACATTTTATTTATAATTTATTGAGGCTTGGACACACTTAAAACATTGTTGGTCGTTAAATGGGAAAATTAGTTTTAAAAAAAAAATCAGGGTAAATAAAAACATAAAAATACATCGGATTCTTAAAATACTTAGAATGATCTTAGAATTTTCTTCCTTAGCAAGTTAATTGGGTAATAATCAATACACGTTATAAGCGATATTTACACGATATAAGCGATATTTTCATGTTCAATTTCCATTAATGGTAAAGTTCATGCTTTAGGACAAAAAGCAAACGCCACTCACCTGAGTTATGTAACATGATATTTATCTTTCAATTATGAAAGGAAATAATTCAATAAGGCTAGGTGGCATTTCTAAGATGACACTGATGAAATATTAATATTACCACCGTAGATCCGTTTTCACTTGTTTATATATCAAAATCTTATAAATATTAAAAAAAACTTCATGTTTTTGTATGATAAAATGAATAAAGAACAAGGTTTTGAAAAATAACTGGTAGAAAATTAAAGAATGAATTTGTCGACAATAATTCGGTTGGTACGTTTTAAGGCATTTTTTTAAAATTTGATAATAATGAATGACAGCTTGTATCTACCTAGGACACTACTAATTACTTTCTTATTTTTGGTGTTCATTTCTGCATTTTTTCACATTTTATGTAATTTCATCATTTTATATTTTTATGAAGAATTTTTTCTAAATTATAGCTGTCTTAAACTCTTATAAAGATCTTTCGCATTTATATGTGAGTATTGAGTAACTCGAGAATTCATCACTACGGTGAGGTCACAATATTTTATGTTTTCAGAGCCAAATATAAAATCATGATAATTCAATTTTTTCTTAAGATATTGATATCAAATTTTAATGAATTACGTCTTGTTTTCTTTTGTTATATTTGCTTACACTTCGTGGTCTAGCTGATGATTGTATTACTTTAAATGACGTGCGGTTGAAGTGTTTTAACACCTGCCAAATTCCTCTTGTACACCTTTAGATCAATCACCTAGTCACCAACTAAACAAGTGTCGTCAGTCAAAACAAACATACCAAACTTTTTTACCGGTTGTGAATTTTTATATCTGAATTGAGTTCATTCGTTTTGAATCTACTAATTTGAAAAGGTGAACTTTTGGCAATCGGCGAAAATGAAGTCTATTGGCAAATTTGTCTATTTATTTGTCGTTTTATTTTTATACTCGGTGAGTGACTAATAATTTATCGTTGTAACGTGTACGTGATTTTTGATTACAAGAAATACCTTGCACTTTTTGCGATCTTTCGTCGCAACGCTTTTCTTAAAATTAAAACGTCAAATTGTTTTACGAGAAAAATGTAACAAATAAATAAAATCAATTATACACGAGATCGCAAAAGTAAAAGGATTGCTCTAACTGGCTTTGATCATTTCTTCAACCCTAGTCAGACAACCCTGACATTCGTAAAATTAACGACCAACATCCAATATGTGGGGACCACCGAGGCAACACATGTCAATAATGTAGTGACAACTAGGATGTATCCTGCCTTTTTATCGATATTTCACGATGGTATTTGACTCAAAGTTCTCAAAAAAATATATTGCACCTATTTAAAAATGTTTTTGGTAAAATTTAGTGTCGGGTTGTGGTCCCGATGTTAGTGTCACAAACTCTTGAATCAGAGATTCTCGGTTTGAATCCACTCTACCACAATTTGATACCTATTTCTAATAATTAGCTGCTTAGGCTCACAGAAATAGTATGAAATTGTATTTTTAGTAATAATAATAAAATCACAAATACTTTTCTTTTAATGTGGTTTTTTTCTTATTGTCGTTCAATATACGATAGTCCCGTATTGAGGTTCATTGAAACAAGTCCCGTGGCCTAGGATGAATTGACTTTATTATATTTTTTTAAGAAATAACTCGCAAAGCCTCTATGAGAGGCTTGTCTGCAAGTAGGATAGTAAAGATAGGGAAGGTGAATGTGAAAAATACATCACAAACACCCAGACTAATTGAAAATAAATCTTGCTTGAATTTATTTTGCACTTGGCGGGATTGAACCCGCGACGCCAGTTTCGCAGTATCCAACTACGCCACGGCGCACAGTGCGTTATTTTGGCAATCTAGGGGTACTTTATTATTACGCTTAAAATATACCGGTTTTAGTAGGTTTTTGGATACTATCACTTATAAAATATATGATTGAGTGAACATTTTGTATTTATCTTATAGTATTTCTAGAAAGATATGATAAAATGGGTATTAAAACAACTTTCATGCTTTATGAAAAGAGGTCACAGTTAAATGTGTTTGTATTACACTTAAATGTTTTGGCAGATATTAATATTATTTAAATATTTGTTGTAGATGCATATATGCATAAAACGTCATCACCAATGTTTGTAAAAGAAAGGTATATATTCGTATATGAGGCCAGGAATTATTTGAAAATGGAGAATATTCAAGTTATGTTTTATTCAGAATCACTATTATTTAAATATTCTTCTGATTCATTAAACTCATATTTGAAGTTCTGTTTGAATAGATAAACATGATCACATGGCATCGGATACTTTACCGTCTATCATACAAAATTCATCGTAAGCTTCACGTGCATTTTTATTTCATTCACAAGTATTTTTGTTGGAGAAAGTGTCGTAATTTCATCCAAATTTTTTTCTTTCATCAACTTCTGTAATCATTGTGTTCGCCGTTTCTTTAATAAAAACCAATTAAATGGGGTGCCAATATCTAGTCGACAATGGTGCACGATTTTGCCAAATATATTTTTTGTTGTGTTTAACAGTTCCACTATAAGTATACATATTTGTATTGACATCATAGTAATACTAAACAATTTTTTGTCTGTATGATGGTCTTCTGAAAATTTTGTCGGTACCTATTTTGTCGGCACCATGACAGACCCACTTTAGAATTTTATTTTAACTAATGTTTTTCGAGTAACAAAGAGTTTCAAGCACTTCTTCTTGAACCTTGGATAATCGCGCCCCAGTATGATCGTTAAGTGACTAAAGCGGAATTTCAGCTGAAATTTCGTTGATGGTGATTGCTGGAGAATTTCACAGATTCTTTCGCTTAGTAAGGTGGATATTGTTTCCTATTTATATCTATCATTTGTTGCCTTATGATATCATACTGATGGGTTTTTAGATTATTTTATAGGTAGTGCTTAATCCGCAGATAATTCGGCTTATTTTTATTGAAATATTTTTTTATTGTTAGGAAGGCAGAAGATAACTCTCTGATGAAGGCGGCAGAATCTCTTTTTCCAGTTTTTCTCAGTTTGATTACTGTGGCCAAGGACAACTCTTGTTGGGTTGTTAATTTAACATGATTTTGTATTTTTCGTTTTTTGACCTTCGATGCACACGATTCAAAAACCTTTCAAGGCCTACAAGGCTTACAAATTGAGCTACTTTTCAAAATACTTGATAGAATTTGAGTAAAAATATTAGAAAACATAAGATTTCCTTGAATAATCTATAAAGAATTTGAACTCAAGAATTGTTTTCGAGATCTACCCGATTTATTCCACTTTTGCCCAATTTTTTGACAAACACTTCTGATTTTTGTTTTAAAACTAGTCAAAATCTTAAATAACACTGAAAGCATATTAAATTGCTCCAAAATATATGCAATTATGGCTTCAACTCTCACGCGTTTCGAATCTACGACCCATATGTCAAAAATAGCCTGACGAGAAATTTACGTAGTCATTCTGAAATTGCGAAAAAAATGTATGGGTATGGCAAATTAAGCAAAAAGTTATTAAATATGCTAATAAGAATATAAGTTAAGCTTTTATAAAAATACTGTCATAGTACGGTATTTTAGGGTATGGCATACTAAAAGCCTAGTTATAATTGGAATAAACCAATTATAATTTATATTTACGAGCTATAAGTTCAACAAGACTTTGCAGGCTAATGAAATAATATTTACTCAAATAAAAACACGTACAGTATACCTTGATAAATTAATACTATAAAAATATAAACAAATTTTGCACATACATAACACAAATTTATAATATGATGACTCAAGCGACTGATGCGCATTCGGGTTTCCGATACGATTATGTATTTTTCGGAATGACTTAATTTAAAAATAATTAAACAGTTTTGTAAAATGGTTTGTTTTCTATTGGAATAAAATATTTTTTTCAAAATATAAGCCATCGAAAAAAATAATAAAGTTCCGCTAGATTGCCAATATAACGCACCGTGCGGCGCCGGTCACTTTGTGTAATATCAAAATATAAAAATAATATAAGAATAGAAACATGCCTTTGCTATGATGAGGTGTACAACTATGAATCAAATATCATTGATGTTGATTTGATGAATACAATTTATTTACATTCTCAATATTATTAATATTTAAAGCATTTACTTTGTGGTAATATTTTTTGACAAAAATGTTAGCAACATTAGTTTTTTAAACCACTCACCGAGATTTTTATGTCTACCGGTTTCGAGATGTACCCATCTCTTCTTCAGGACGATCACTACTACAGTATGCAATTTATTTATATTTTTCAGGGTTCTTCAAATGCTCAGGGCCCAACAGATGCGCCCACTGTCGCGCCTACCCCTGCACCAACTCTCGGCCCAACCACGGAACCAGCTACTGAAATCGGACAGTTGTCTGGAATTGGAGTTGGAATTGCACCAATTTCCGCAATACTGACTACAGAACCAACTCCACCTCCAACCGGGTCACTTACCACCGATCCAACCGCCATACCAATGATGATCTATTCAATGAATGCAATGCCAATGGCAGCCAGCGGTGGAATACCAACAGCTATACTCACAACGATCAAACCAAAATTACCTCATTGGCCAAACAAAATCATGACACCCAAATGCATGACCACAAAGTGCCCACCAACTAAGCCAAAAACAACCAAATGTCCAACTAAACCCTGGACCACTAGATGCAAAACGACACCTAAACCTAAAACCACTTATTGCCCAACTAAACCAAAAACTACTAGATGCCATACAACATATAAGCCAAAAACAACTAGATGTCATCCAACTAAACCAAAAACTACCAGATGCAATACAACACACAAGCCAAAAACAACATGTCATCCAACTAAACCAAAAACTACAAAATGCAATACAACACATAAGCCGAAAACAACATGTCATCCAACTAAACCAAAAACTACCAGATGCAATACAACACACAAGCCAAAAACAACATGTCGTCCAACTAAACCAAAAACTACAAAATGCAATACAACACATAAGCCAAAAACAACTAGATGTCATCTTTTTTAACCATAGGCAACAAAATGCTCTGCAAAAGTTGTACCATAAACAATCAAATTAATTACACAGCTCAAAAAATACAAAAAAAGCAAAACAACGTTTCATAAAAAAATTAATTATTACATAATTAACAGTAAAAATCAAATAAGTATATTAAAATATTTGCATGCATGTTACACATGCCATATTCAATAAAACGAATCTAAGCAATAAAGTCCTTGGTTTACAATATTTGTTTTTTGGTTATTTTTATTTCTTCCTGATCCAAAACATGGGTTCGTTTTAAATTTTGTCTGCTTTCAAATCTTTTCAAAGTTACCAAATATTACATTTTCGAAGCAGAAATTTTATAAATGATCCACCATCATAATATTAAAATAAGTATTACATGGATGTATAAGTTTATTTTATTTTATTTTAATTGTTCGGGAATTGTACAACTTTACATTTAAAAAAGTAAACAAAAAAAATAGTTAAATTAACAATAGTGAGTATTACATTACATTAACAAAAATAGTTACATGAAGCCAATTAAACAATTACACATTTCGCTCACTCCTTTCAAGAACGTCATGAATCAAAAAACTTGATTTTTCAGGAGAACGTTTTTAAAGTTTAAAAATATAATACAATGTATTAAAAGAAAAAATCAAGCCAATTATTGGACTTTTTACTTAGCAACAGATCTTTTTAGGTAAAACCTGGAGGTTTATTCTCCATTTGAAAAATATTTAATATATTTAAAAAATAATGAAACAATACCTTTTCTTCAAAATGCAAAAACAATACTTTCCACCCTGTAGCGGGTAAATATTATGTCAAAAATATGCCTCTTTTGCTGGGATAGAGTACATTTTCTGGGCATTCCGAAAACATGGACAGCTGAAAATTGACGATTTTTTATTTATGACGTTCTTGAAAGGAGGGAGCGATTTATGTTATAATAACTATTAAAATATTAGGAGATAAAAAAATTGAAGTACAAAATTAATTTAGAAGACTTTAGTCAATAACCAAAAAGGTAATTAATCGTCTTTGATTTTCAAAATAAGATTTTTTTATTATCCTCCTTTTTTTCAAACCAGCCAGTAATGATATTGTAGATCTATTGAATATTAGAATTTTTTCGCCAGCTGAACAACTTCAAAAAACCACGCGATATCAACAACAAATATTAGTTTCGATGCTGCGATGACATATGTAAAGATGATTTTTAGACAATTTAAACAACTTTTCAATAATTTGACCCTAATTAATCAAACGCACGTGGTTAAACAAAAACATCCAAAAAAACGGTTAATAAATTAACAAGAAAATCGAGTAATGCCAATGTCCAATATATTTTTGCTCATCAGAATTAAAATTTTATTACACCAAACATTTTTTAATTTAGTACTTATCTGAGAAGTTCATTGGAGATTCAAATCCCAAGCGGACAATATTTTTTCCTGTTAAATATTTTTTTCCGTGATTTGTTATATTCATTTTCTCCCCATTTAATCAATATGACCAAAAATATGTTTGTTTATTTGTAATCTGTAATCTCCTAAAGCAATTTACCGATTGGTTTAAGATTTTACATTTTACATATAACAGGTAATAACATTATTTTAATAGCAAAGGCAGCGCCATTTAGTCATTAAGTATAATGTTTAATGCATTTGCATTTACATTTATTATACTTATAACCCTTATCCGCACCCAATGGTGTATAGGGCACTGCATCGAATTAACGCAGTGTTATCTTGATCATTACTTATATGAAGGCAAGGTGATCACTCTTGCGCTTCAGGAAATAGTCCAGGGTAATATTAAATAAATATTACAGTGTAAAATGCCTAATATTTATTTTCACCCCCCCCCCCTGGGAATTGAACCCGGTACCTCCAGCACGGTTGCTAAACACGCTGACCATTGCACCACGGAAGCAAATAAATAAATCCTTTATACTTACTGACTAACTTACACAGTGACAAAGAAAAATTATGTTTCAGAAAATAGTTAAGGAATCTAGTATGTGAATGATACCGTCATTTCTTAATTAAGCGTCACATAAAGTTTAAAAAAACTATTAATCATTAAAAAATCAATAATTTTTTACTGACTTTCAGTTATTTGATGATTTCGGAGAAGAGGATTTTCGTAAGATAAGTTGATACTTAATTTATTTAATATTTAGACATAATTTTCTTAAGGAAGTAATGTTATGAATACTTTTTTGCCGTGGATATTTTTTTGGGAACTGCATTTATTTAAACATTGTTTAAAATTGCTTACTGTGCATTTAAATTTTATGATGAGTTGCCAGAAAGTATGAAAAAAGAAACATAACGAGTTTTAAATAATGCATTAGTATAACATAAGTGAAAAATAAATGCCCAGACTTCCATATTCTTCTTCATCTTTGATGAGATGTCAAAAAGTAATATGAAAATAACTCCTGTAATTGGAGATTATCCTAAATTTGAGAACAAGTATTTGGACACACTCAAAATGTTGTAAATAAATTATCTGGTCAAATGATAAGCTTAAATAATAAAAATGAAAAAAATATTTTCTGGCGTTTCTCATGTGTGTCGTTATAATCCAGAATTCGGACCTCATATACTAATAAAAGAGTTTCTGCTTAGTAAAAAGCTTCTTTACATCTCACCAATAGATGTCTCTAGTGAAGTTCTAGTGATTCAAGAATAAGTTTTCTAAATTGGTTCATATATGTATAAAGAACTTCCAAGAATTTGAGTAGTGTGGTTGTCAATAATGGGTAGAATTGCTGAATGTAACACGTGTGTAAAGTGATCACTTAAACCAGCCTCCGACGGTCGTCAGCCCTGTAAATGCCCAGACTTCCATATTCTTCTTCATCTTTGATGAGATGTCAAAAAACAAGTGAAAAATAAAAGATGAAATTCTAATTATCAATATAATATTGTAGTTGTAATGCCATTATTCTGAGCCTATATTAATTAATTAAATTTTACTCTGGTTATTAATTCTGGGAAGTATCAAATTACGGGAAACGGTTATAATATAGTTTATGTCCATGTAACATATATTATTACAAAAACGTACGTGGGGTTACGGAGACAGATGTAACATACTTGTTCCGTAACTACCAAACTTTGGCACACCCACAACGCCACATTCATAATAACAGGGCTACTTACAAATAACGTATCATTACTGTTTTAATATTCACACACATATTTTATTTTCTCGTAGCGTTGTTTTCTCTATAATTTCCAATTATTCAACGTATTAGATTTACATTTTGACTTCTCGACAAAAAAAATGCCGGCTGGATATTTATATTAATTCTATATTTTATATGTTAAAAGCATTGTTAACTTTGTGGTATGGTAATATAACCCTCTCCTTATCATTTATCGTCCACTTTGTGTAATACCACTTAAATAAACACTAATTCATGACGTATCGGTTTTGGAATAATCATTCCATCATCAGAAATGTACATAGAAATACAAAAGTAAAATTTTTACAGAGGAAGATGTCAAATGAATCACAATGGGAATACCATATAAGTGGACTTGAAGTTAAATTTAGTTGGTTATTTATTATGGATAAGTCATTATTAATTCGTGTTTATTAAACAAAGTGAACGATTGATGAAAAGGAGAGTGTTATAATAATTATTTTAACCTATTGAAATAATAAATATAAATATCTTAGTATTTATACCAATATTCTAGTATTATATAATACCGTGCTATAGGTCCCTGGTTTGATTTCCATGGAGAGGAAGAATATATGTGATTTTACACGCTTAACATTTATTTGATATTACCCTGGACTGGTCTCTTAAGCGCAGGAGTGATTACTTGCCTTTATCTAAGCAACAATCAAGAAACCACTCCGTCAATACGATGCAGTGCCCGATGCACCATTGGGTGTGAATAAGAGTAAGAAGAAGAAAAATAACTATTATTCACAATAATTTTACGTTAAATTAAATAACACATGTATTTTAAAAATGGTAGAATGTTAACCGCCATATTTTTACAGATGACTAAAAAATAAGACGAACAAAAAAATATCGTCATCATCTGTAAGAAATTAGGAAGGACAAAAGGAAAATTATGTATCAGATTAAATAATTGAAGAAATTAACCGAAGTATTTTGTGTAGCCACGGCAAAAATTCGCACACCTAAAATTAATTTGTCGGAAAAACCATTTTCTACTTCACCGTTTCCGAGGAGAGTCGACGAAGAAAAAGAGTTGGATTGACAAAGAAAACGATTACAGGATGAATTTGAGCGGGAAATAACATTGAAGAGGAAGCTCCAAGATATTCAGAGCTCCTCAAACTTTTCTCCGATAAAGTGTGCTCATCACAGTTGAGTAACTCACTGTTATTTAAGGGTGTAATTCAATTGACTTAATTGAATATTAAATTCAAGCAAATTTCAATAATTATTTTCCCCCTGCTTAATTGAAACGGTATTCACTTTGATGAACTTCCTACTTTGAAATTGATATCGCACTACATACTTTTGGAAATCCAAAGAAGATTTTATTACAGTGAAACCTCGGGTTACAAAATTTCTTTAGTTACCATACAAGATTTCAAATTACAAACAATATTTTGGAGATAAGATTTACTTTGAGAAATTTTGAACTGAGATCATCGCTGAATTAATAAAAAGATTACATATGAGCAAATACGTACTCAATTCATTCAAAACCCTTATCCGCACCCCAATAGTGCATAGGGCACTTCGTTATATAAACGCATTGTTATCTTGATCGTTAACATATAAAATAATGCTGATCAGTACCAATCCAGGGTAGCATTGAATAAGTATAAGAGTGAAAATATCTACAACATTTTGGTGTGTTCAAATACTTGTTCACAAAATCTGGATTATCTCCAATTACAGGAGTTATTTTCATATTATTTTGATCATGTGTAAAGTGATCACTTAAACCAGCCTATGACAGTCGTCAGCCCCGTAAATTCCCAGAATTCCATATTCTTCATCTTTGTTGAGATGTCAAAAAAATTAAAATATCACGTGAAAATATGGGTAATATTAAATAAATATTAGAGTGAAAAAATCACTTATATTTACTCGAATCCCCCTGGGAATCGAACCCGGGACCTCCAGAACGGTACCCGAGCGTTCTGACCATTCCACTACGGAGACGGACTACGTACAATTTAACTGTCGCTGTACTAAATACGTACAGTGACAGAGAAAAATGATAAAAATAATTAAGGAAAGCAGTGAATAATACTGCTATTTCTTAAGTCTGCGTCACATAAAATTTAAAAAAAAACAACATTCATGGACAAATTTTTTCTTACTTTCAGTAATTTGATGTTTTCGTAGAAGGGGATTTTTTGTTCGTTAATACAAAATTTATTTTTCTTTTATATAATATTGACCTCTATTTTCCTCTTAACCTGCGTTACAACGAAAAAATGTAAAAAAACTTCTAAGTTGAGAAACCCAGGTTTATGGACAAGGATTTGGACACACCGAAATGTTGTGTATAATTTCATTTATTGATTCAGCAGTCACTTAGTGGTAAAATCTATCAATTTTTAATTAATGTTTGACTTAGTAAATACCACTATTTCTTAATATCTACTGTGACACGTGTTTCGATATATTCCGCATCATTTTCAATCACCGTAATACGTAAATACGGTGTTTGAAAATGATGCAACATGCATAAAAAAAACGTGTCACATTAGATTTTAAGAAATTGTGGTATTTACTAAGTAAAACATTAATTTAAAAAATTGTGTTTTATCATTGTTTCTTTCATTTATCAATCTAATGCAGTGCCTTATATACCACACCATGTGGATAACGGCATCAACACAATAAATCAATGATAACATCTAAACATTGATGAAGAATAATACAGAAGTCTGGGTATTTACAGGGCTTATGACCGTCATAGGCCGGTTAAGTGATCACTTTACACAAGTGCATGATTCACCATTCTAACAACCACGCCATTTAATTTTTGGCACTCCTACATATATCATTAATCTCATGTATCTATGAGTTTATAAGAGTCATCTCTGGTTGGTTTAAGAAAATTTTTATTTAGCAGAGACCCTTTTGTTTGGATCTTAATCGGATTATTTTACAAACTGGGAAACGCATGTTAAAAATTTATTAATTTCAAATGTACTCTGTTTTGAATATTGAGATCACTAACTTTATGGATCATATTGATATATTATTTTGAGAAATAAAAAGACTTTGTTTTTTGATCCACTCACATTTTTATTCGCCAACTAGTTTCGGCAACAACTTGTTGCCCTCTTCAGGGTTTAATTTATGACTAAGCTTTTTATTTCTCAAAATAATCTATCAAATGTACTCATTCATCTCATTAATAAAATCGTTTTACCAGGAGACGAGGACGTGTTAGGTTAATAATTATCTGCTAATCCATTTTGCACTATAATTCAGACTCTCTCCAGAGATCAGAATGGAAATGCTCATGTCGGCGGATTCCGTTTTGTATTACTGCGGCAGATGTAATTTATCACCCCTATTACACAAATAAGACGTCAGAGAATTGCTCTACCCTCTCGTCATGTTTTATTTTGCCGAGTCATGGAAAATACACCTCATTTTCTAGATAGTATAAATATTACGAAGAAAATACTGAAAATTCCTTGAGATACATTTTTAAAAGGATAAAAGTAGAGTGAATATAGTCAAAATGCGATCTCTTAGACGCATGTGCTGTAAAACGATGTTTGATTCCTCCTGTGTGATGTAAAATACCTCGTGATACATTTTTGAAAGGACGAAAGTAGACTGAATGTAGTCAAAATGCGATCTCTTAGACGAATGTGATGTAAAACAATGTATGATAGGTGTTCGAATGGTGATATAAGGAAATAATGCAACGCTTAGCACTAAATAACTAAAGTAACCATCACTCTGAGATAAGCATTATCGATGAAATTAATAAAGTTGTGTTAGAAGAGAAGTAAGAATCGTATGTGTGAAGAAAGAATAGTAAAACAAATTATGAGGCGAATGTGACTGGTAATGGAAGCAGAAAAGATCGGAGAATGCTAAGCATTATAAAGTTTTTTAGAAACTTCAAAGTGTTTGGATCAGGAGTCAGAATAATCGGATGAGGAGATGCATGAATGGTGATGTTTTATGATCTGTGCCTAACCCTACGAGAAAGTGCCGTGATGGTTAGCTAGCCAGTTATATATATATATATATATATATATATATATATATATATATATATATATATATATATATATATATATATATATATATATATATATTTATATATATATATATATATATATATATATATATATATATATATATATATATATATATATATATATAAATATATATAAATATATATATATATATATATATATAAATATATATATATATATATATATATATATATATATATATATATATATATATATATATAAATATATATATATATGTATATATATATATATATATATATATATATATATATATATATTTATATATATATATATATATATATATATATATATATATATATATATATTTATATATATATATATATATATATATATATATATATATATATATATATATATATATATATATATATATATATATATATATATATATATATATATATATATTTATATATATATAAATATATATATATATATATATATATATATATATATATAATATATATATATATATATATATATATATATATATATATATATATATATATATATATATATTTATATATATATATATATATATATATATATATATATATATTTATATATATATATATATATATATATATATATATATATATATATATATATATATATATATATATATATACATATATATATATATATATATATATATATATATATATATATATATATATATATATATATATATAAAACAAGATTTATATTTAAGAAACATTTATATCATATTATCACAATCTTTCATCTTTCTAGCATGTTATATTTTTTTTCCTTAGCACATCTTCATTTGTCACTTTTTCTCCACAGATAATTCGTTTTTAATACGACAGTAACAATAAATCTTATTTATAGATTTAGCTTTTAATTTGTAAAACTCCGTTTTGATTTATGTATTAAATGTTAAATCAAACATCGATTTTTAAAGTCCTAGCAAGTTCTATTTTATTGTTAAAAAAAACACAAAAATATCTATTTTTGACAATTTTTTAACAATAAAATACAAATTAGTAGACTCTAAAAATCAGTTTTTGGTTTAAAATTTAATACACAAATTTATATTTTGTTTATTGTTTGAGAATTACATTTTTTTAAACATTTTCAAATAACAATATCGAGTATATGATATCAAAGAATAATTCTAATCAAATACCTAGCATATTCCATGGAACAAATAATATCGAACAATAATTCGAATAATTTAAATACCGAACATATTACAAACAAATATTAAACAATAACTTGAATCATTTAAATATCTGACAAATTTCAGTGAATAAACATCGGACAATAATTTTGATGTAGAGAATAACCAGTCTCAAACAATACTGCTTGGAATAATGTACAACAGTATCAGCTAAATACATAATCTAGCAAATTTATGGAATGAAAAATATTTTTTTATGACGCTGTTACAAGAAGCATTCGTAATATTACACACATTCAATCAATCGTTACATATTAAAAACTTTGCACGGCTACATGTTTATCAAATCACTCATCTCGAAGTGTTTTTTCAGGTGAAGCATCTTTGAACATTTACGTTCGTTAAATGATAAAATTCCTCCCCTACAGAAGTTAGTCCTTGAGATATTTTTGCAAGAAATATTTTTTACATCACCGGAAATAAAAACTCGAGTTCCTACTCCAATAAAACACACTTATCTGTACCGTAATAATATTTAAAATGGCTCTGCATTTCATCCTTTCTAAATTGAATAAACTTCTGAAACGTTGTTGAAATTTCAAAGAAAAAAAACATTAAGCGCCTTTTATATAATTAAGATTAAAATAAGCATTCTTCAACAGATAAAACTTTTTACAAGTGCAGTCAAGATGAAATAAATTATATATTAACCGATTTAAAAAATTGCGTTTCATCTGTCTAGAAACGCTATATCTAAACTAACTATCAACCTTTCACGCCTCTTCCACACCCGTGCATCTCTTTGGACATCCCCATCAATTATTCTGAAGCTTTCTTAATCACAATTATTTTAAGTACTTGATAATGCCATGTTTTCCTCGATCGGTTTCCGGTTTCGAAAAAAATAACTTATTCCTCAAAACTAATAAGTATTCATTTGTCATAGGGATTAAGCTTTTTGCTCCAAAATCATTCGACGTCATAATAACGTCCGCGCGATAGCTAGTTAGTAAGTTACAAAAACTAACTTACTAACTAACTATCATGCGGCTTCTCTACAGGGGTAGACAGAGAGTAGATCTGTATTTGTAGGTAATCTTCACCTCTTCCACATTGATGTCCTCATACATACCCGCCGATTATTACAACTCCTCATCTGACCACATTCGAGTATTTTTTCTTTATTCAAACATCTATTAAACATCGTGTTGATGCACATTTGTCTGAGAGAAAGGTTTAGATATATCTTATATTATAGCGTTGACCGATTTAGGAGGAAACTATATATATATATATAAATAAATATATATATATATATATATATATATATATATATATATATATATATATATATATATATATATATATATATATATATATATATATATATATATATTTATATATATATATATATATATATATATATATATATATATATATATATATATATATATATATATATATATATATATATATATATATATATATATATATATATATATATATATATATATATATATATATATATATATATATATATATATATATATATATATATATATATATATATATATATATATATATATATATTTATATTTATATATATATATATATATATATATATATATATATATAAATATAATATATATATAATATATATATATATATATATATATATATATATATATATATATATATATATATATATATATATATATATATATATATATATATATATATATATATATTTATAAATATATATAAAATTACTTTTGAGGAAGAACGTTAGATTCGAAATCGGTCTACGTCATGTTAAATTAATATAAAATGTTTTAATGTTTTAATATAAAATGATTTATTTTAATTAAATAAAAAAGTCACTTCAAAAGTGACAAAATGGATGGTAAAAAGTTACTGCTTCAAATTTAAATAACAAAATTAATCGTGTCTTGTACAAATTCTAATTTAATGTTATTTACCATAATTTTATTATTTTGTAAAACATTAACGGATGGAATATTTTAAGGCTTGCTTCTTTATAAGACTCACCTGGTAATATACTTAAAAAATAATTCAAATAAAAAAAAACCGGACCATATGCTTTGGTCATAAAAAGGGAGTAACAAAATACGCCTTGATTAATTTTATTTTTTAATACCACTTACTATAAAAGAAATTTTAATGCTTTCTTTAACACGTGTTTCGAGCTGAGATAGATAACCAACAAAATAGTTTAAAATATAAAAGTTTTACGAAAAACTCTTCTAAAGATCAACACTACGTTATTGGAGAAAGAGTTTACTTACTTTGAATCTATGTATGAAAAATATATAAATGTAAGAAAACATATTTATAAAACTTACGTGATTGTTTTACTTAAATTATTCGCTATCAATAGAATTGTTTCATTTGTGCATATGAATAGTAATTTTAATATATGCATGTGATGCACAGTGTTTACAGTAATCAACCAGACGATTGAAGGTCGTAATGTGGAGAAACTCAGATTTGTGAACATCGATTTAGACACACCCAAAATGTTGTGTATAATCTTTGATCCTTTTACTTTATCAATCTAATTCAGTGCCCTACACACCAAGCCAACAGCATGCACAAAATAAATTAATTTTAATGTTCGCATTCAACCTATTAATAAAGTTATAATACCAGGAGATTAGGACGTGTTAGGTAAATAACCATGTGTTAATCCGCAGACTCGCGTCTCCCCAAATGTTGTGAGATATTTCTAACTCCTCTGTATGCAAAAAAAACTTCATTACGACATTCTTCAAAAGTAAGCTTTCTTTTGTTATTGGCTGTATTGTTTCTCGTTCCTGGGAGAACAGAACCTAAGTGTATGTAAATTAGAAATGAAATCATCTTTTTGCGCTGTTTTGTCTTCAACCCCGTTCCCACTCACAATGCAAACGTGAAAGTAATTCATTTGCATGCCAGTTAAGGCTCCCCTGGGGTATCAAGAATACAGTGAAGTGGGTGTTGACTATTGTTGTCGGCAAAGCGGGTGCGGTGCCTTTCGGAAAATTAAAAATACCTTCACTTCCATTTCACCACTCCTGTATTCCTGGTAACGAAGTATGGTGGCTATTAAAAATTAAGGGTTTAAAGCCATAACGAACTAATTTAAGACAAAATAACCCTATTTTTAAGTCATTTTACATCTTTTCTTTCTATCTAACTAACTAACCATCACGCCGCTACCCCACAAGGATAGGCAAAAACATCTCATACATACTCGCCGATTATTTCGGATATTGATCGGGCCACGTTCAAGTATTTGAAATACTTGATCATGCCATGTTTCCTTGATTTTCCTCTTCTCTTATATTCAACAACATCGTTTTATGAATTTGTTCAACTGTTTTTTTTTCAGTCATTCGTTTCACATAACCAAACCATCTCAACACATTTTTCTTAATTTTATCGAAACTGCTTATCTCAGTCTTGCGTTCTTTCTTTACACCACCATTCAAACATTTATCAAACATCGTTTTACCGCACATTTGTCTGAGAGATTTTTTTTTTTAAATGTCAATAATTAAAAATCCATAATTAATTATATAACAATGACTTTACCCTACCACATTTTGTTCATTATTCCACTGATAAATAAATAAAAACATAAAAATGAGAAACAGCTGCTACATTCTTCATCCTTTAACATCCCAAGGACATAACTCTAAAATTTAGACTAAGTTTCGCATGTGGTGTTTTTTTTTTTTTTTTTTTTTTTTTAATATAACTCACCCTAGGCCTTATATATAATTTAAAAATAGCTTATTGCATTTATCTTATACAAGGCAATAGTTTGATTAAAATTATTAACAGATATAATATGTAATCTTCTTATCAACTTTGTATTTTATAGATTTTACCCAATATCTCGAAATCCCACCCTTTCAGCGATTGTTAATGAGGGTTGAAATAAATAAAGTTTATAATAGGGCAACAGCGCAGATGTTTTAATATGTAATTTGCGGAATTCGCTGGTAATTCTAAAAGCCTACCATCAACGTACATTTATTTAACGTGCGTAATGACTTTCAAACTGTGTGCAAAAAGCCGCTACTCTTAACGATACCATGTTATGTAGTATCACTCTTTACGTAATTCTTTAAGGTAAGTTTCACAAAATGCCAATTTCCCAAGAAAAAATAAACTTAAATTACAGTTTAAAATAAATAGTTAACAATATTTGAGTGTATCTAAAACCTTGTTCGAAAAAACATGTTTTCAGGCGTTTTCCAGTGTCAGAGATAATTCAGAAAGGATCTTGCATACAGTAAGGGTCTCTGCTAAACGCTAAATTAAATCTTGTCCGCCTCCGTAGTGTAATGGTCAGCACGCTCGGCTACCGTTTTGGAGGTCCCGGGTTCGATTCCCAAGGGGGGTAAAATAAATATAAGTAATTTTTTCGCTGTAATATTTATTCAAAATTACCATGGACTGGTACGGTACCTGAAGCGGAGGGCTGATCACCTTTCCTTCATGTATAAACGATCAAGATAACACTGCGTTTATATGACACAGTGCCCTATGCACCATTGGGGTGCGGATAAGGGTTTTATTATTATTAAATTAAATCGACTGCAGATGTTAAAAACTCGTGTGAACACAATGAAATGACTTGTGAGTTACATATATGATATGTGAGGCCTGTAAATACCAAAACTCCCATCTTTCTTCATTTATGTTAAGATAAGAAGAATAATATAATGCGAAGTAATATATTAATAGATTAATACCAGTATTTTTAGCTTTTCCCCTTTATTTTTATTTGACCAGCGACCGGGTTTCATCGTTACCGACATCATCAGACCAGTCTGATGATGTCGGTAACGACGAAACCCGGTCGCTGGTCAAATAAAAATAAAGTGAAAAACCTAAAAATTCTGGTTTTAATCAAATAATATATTAAAAATGCAATTCCATCACGAAGTGTCAGTGGATAATATAAATCTATAATGCGAAGTGCTTATGACCTAACATGCGTGCAAAATTCACCTTTCAACCCACGATTCACATCTACATTATTCTAATTTTTGGAACACTTGCAAACAGGTATATCAATTATCTCATGACACTGTACATGTGAGTCCACTGGAGCGATCTATGGTTAAATTGGGAAAGCTTTTATTTAGCTGAGACCCTTTATTTGTGTACATGCAATATCCTAAATGTATTATTTTACAAACTGAAAAACGCCTGAAAACATAATATTTTGAAACATTTTTCTTTCAAATATACATTTATGTGCTGGTATTTTTGTAATATATTACAATCATCTGACTATGAAGCTTGCCTTATGCCCTTCGCTAATGTAATAAACCAAATGATGTACTGAAAATTTCCGTTAGGTACTCATTTGAAGTACTCTCATCACATAAATATATGGAAGTCAGTTCCGTAAAGTGTTCCGGGTAAAGAGCCCAACTCGTATGAGGAATATTCAGTTTTAATTTTTCAAATTCGGAGTTTGTAGAATATTATTACGCGGATTTAGGAATCTCCTTAATATTGGAATGTGTAATAAAATTCATTAAGATTGAAAATGGTACGGAATGCATCGAAGCATGTGTCACAATAGATTTTAAGAAATATTGGTATTTCTTCCTTTTCCTCATCTTGTTAGGCTAAATATCGTCTAGGCCTTGTGGCCTGTTTTTAAGAGGGATTAGCCTCCTGCGATGTCGATTCCCAGCTATCAACGCATCTCTGATCAGATGTCAAAAAACAATATGGAAAATATATGAGGTTTACAAATAAAAATAAGTTACGGCCGTTCGTCGAAAGTTGGTAACATCAGTAACTTATGGTTATTTCAAAACATTTTGAGTCGGTCCAAAACTTGTTCACATATCTGGGTTTCTTCTCTAAGGAGTTATATTTTACATTCTAATACTGTGAATAAAATATCGGTCAAATTATAAGCTGTAAAAAAATTTTAATCATGCTTTAAGGCGTTTCCCAGTATATTAAATAATCCGGTTAGGTTAGGTTATTAAATACATATATTAAAAATATTAAAGTATATTAAATACATTTAAGTCAAATGATCTATGCTGCATAAAAGCTTTCTCAAATCAACCTTGGATGCTGCTGACATGAACATCAAGCGACACGAGATTTATGACATAAATATATGAAATAAATAAATGAGTAAATAAATATGAGTTCCATAATTTTCAGCAGTGTGGTTGTCAATCATGGGTAGATTGGTGAACGATACACGTTTTTAAAGTGATCGTAGTTCGTTTTAAAAGTGACTTTAAAGTGATTTTAAAGTGAAAGATGATAAAGTGACGTCGATAAAGCAGACTATGAGGAGTCATAAGCCCTGTAAATACCCATTTTTTCATATATATTGAGATGTCAAAAAAAAGAGAAATTATAACACAAAGTGAATGCTAAAAGAATAAAATTAGTTAATGCCCAGACTTCATCTTTGTTGAGATTTCAAAAAATAACATGAAAATATAGTGGAGAACCCAAATTTGTGAACAAGTATTTAGACACACTCAAAAATTAAATTTTATATTTATGGCTCTAGATGGAAGCATCTGTAACTTCCGAAACTAATCGTTTTATTTTTGTTTAAATTCAAGTGTCAATTGTTTAATTTTCAATTTATAACTGTGGAGGTTCTCACTAAAACGTAACATTTCAATTATAAATGATTTTGAGAAATCAGGAATTCTAGCTTGTAAAATTGTTACGTTTTGGTGGGATTTAATGATTTCATATTGGTTTAATAGAGGATTGAACACGGTTTGTCACAACTTTAATTAAGATTTCGATAGAATACAGTAAACAGAACAGATTTGTATTCAAAGGATTTTTGTGCAATATCGGAAATGTAACTTTTTGGTGACAACCTCCACAACCGTTTATCATTGTTTTTCCTGTAATATTTGTTACCCGTTAGTCACATCTCTGCGTCGGTAAACCACATGCTATGGGACGGCGGATTCAAATATTATTATGGTATCAACTACCGCTGTCACATACATTGAACACAATGTAACAACCATTGCGGTTCAAATACATCTATCTACCATGCAATGCGTATCCCAAGAATTATAGTTGGTAATATACCCAGGGACGTGCATTCCACATAGGCAGAGAATCAGTGCCTATCATAACTTACCCCTGTGACATATAATAACGTAACCAGTACCTACCCTTGCTTACTAAGTAGTACCTAGCTTACCTTACTACCTACCTCTACTGCCTACTCCAGTTAGTACATAGTACCTAGCTCACCTTACTACCTACCTCTACTGCCTACCCTAGTAAGTTGTACCTAGCTTACCTTACTACCTACCTTTATTGCCTTCCCTAGTAAGTACACACCCAGCTTACCTTACTACCTACCTCTACTGCCTACCGTACTTAATTCTCTATGCACGCCACTGAATACATCCTACACTGAGTCACTGCAACTCGCAATGAAATATTGTTACTGGTCCTAAATTATTACAGACTCGCCCATATATGTTTTCTTTGAATTTACTAACTTACTAACCATCACGCCATTTTCCCGCCGGAGTAGGCAGAAAGAATAGAACACCTTACCACTCTATCTTTGCAAACATTATTTTCCACCTACACATTCATGCATCTCCTCATACATAGGTACCCGCCGATTATTTCCACTCCTGACCATGTAAATGACATGCCAGATCGTGCCAAGTACTCTGCTATTTCCAACTACATTCGCATCATAAATTTGTTTAACCGTTCTTTCCTCATTCGTTCCACATGTCCAAACCAACACACCTTTTTTTTTTTTATTCACCCTTGCATTTTTTAAACCTTATTACGAAAACTCTTAACCAAAAAAACCCTTATCAACCATTTATTTATTTTTTATACTGAGAGATAAATATAGGAAAAAATATAAAATTATCAGGTGAATTATTTACAGAGTATGAATTATACAAACGATACTCATTGTTTTTTGATCAATTTAATCCACTAAATTTATGATGAAACAATAATCTCTTTTTAATCTCTTTATAATTTGCTCCCGGTATACTGTTTTTCTATTTAACTCCGTGCATAGTTGGATGTTTTAATTAAATTATTCAATATGTGACCAATGCGATAAATTTCAGATAATAAACAAATATGCATGAAACAATATTCTGAATTTTCGTCCATAAATTCGGGATTGGCTACACTTTCAGGCCTCTTTTAAACAGCATCCTAGTCCTTTCATTTATATTTTCAGACATCTCCCGAGAAGAAGAATATTAAGTATATTAATTTATGTTTTTGCTGGAAAATATCTTTTCATTTATTGACTAAGCGATCACTTTTTTGAAAAATATATCCATGTTTAATTTAAGTTTTACTTGGTAAATACTAAAAAATTTTACATCTATCATAACACTTGTTTCGATCCATTCCGCATGCTTTTCAAACACGAAATTTCACTAAATTTAATGTAAATTGGCGAAAACTTATCTGGCAGTACAAAGAGTCCTGGTTTCAACCCTAATTAATGGAAACGAAACATGGAGTTGTCAAAAGAAGGATAAAAGTAGACTGAATGCAGTCAAAATGCCATTTTTACACTTTACATATTTGAAATGTGTGCTTTCTATTTCCTATATTCCATTTCACCATACTAAGCCACAACAAAGGGTGGTCGGGTAAAGCTCACATATTAATGGAATGAATAATGTTGAATACGATGAAATAGTAATATTCCGCTAAAACTGATTTGAATTTGCGTATTATTATTAAGAATAGTGCTTCACTGAGTGTTACGACTTACTTTGTTGAAACATTGAAAATACGTGGTACGTTTATATTAATTTCTTGAATGAATTCGAGTTAAACCCGAATGATTAAGGCTTTTTACTGGCGCTTTTAACTTTACATGGATAATTTAATGTAAGGAAAGCATTTCATTGACAAGCTTTTATAATTCTTTGAAACAATACTTTAAGAGGAGGTGCACCAAAGCTTATTTTTCCTATGTTTCAAATGGCGGAAACCTTACACGTTATTTGAGTAAGAAGTGTTATAAAATCAATCACATACATTGAAATACATCTCTGCGACCAAAGAAGTAATGCTTTCTAGGGGAGGTTTTTGTTATACAGGAAATACGCAGAAAGAATAAAGTGGTTTGAGTTATAATTTTGGATAAGTTATACAGCGTCAATTTCGTAAAATACTAGCTCAAGGGCGCTTCACTGTGATTTAATTGGGAATTAGGAGATGGTAGATGGTGATTTTAACATACCATTTTATATTAAAATCTATTGCGGCACGTGTTTAGATGAATTTCGTATCATTTCCAAATAAAGTTATACATACTTTGCTTGAAAATGATGCGGAATGTATTGAAACACGTGGCATAATAGATTTTAAGAAATAGTGGAATTTACCAAGTTAATTTAAAATTAAAAATAAATAAATAAGTTTATTTGATAGAACATGGATGACATAAGGAAAATAATAGCAGAAAATGCTGCAAAATATTTTTTGCCATCTCAACATTAATGAAGAAAAATATGGAAGTCGGGTCATTTACAGGACTTACGATTGTCCTAGGCTTAGTTATCATTTTACACACGTGTAGCATTCACTTATTCTACACTTATGTAAAGTGTTCTCTTAACCAACCCCAAGACGGTTGTAAGCCTTGTAAATGCCCAGACTTCTATATTTTTCTTCGTCTTTGTTGAGATATCAAAAAATAATATAAACAATTACTCCTAATTGGAGATAATCCAGATTAGTGAAAAAAAAATTGACACACTTAAAATGTTGAAAGTGTTGCACACTCGTATGTATTTGTACAATTTTGTATTTCAAATTTTGTTCAAATTATCATACAGAAAAAAAAACTTTCGAAAAATTCTTCTTCTTCTAACCCTTATTCGCACCCAATGGTGCATAAGGCACTGCATCGTATTGACGTAGTGTTATCTTAATCGTTACTTGCATAAAGGCAACGTGATCACTCTTGCGCTTCATAGAAATATTAAATAAATATTTTAGTGTAAAACCACTATATTTATTTTCACCCCCCCTTGGAAATCGAACTCCGGACCTCCGGGAATGAAAATAAAAGCAGAAAATAAAAGAGGCGCTCGTCATTGCACACCCGTATTTGTTCAAACTTGGGCTTAAAGTTACCTTTATGTATTCAAAATATGATTAAAATTGTAATATTGTACAAATAAAATCTTTTGAAACATATGTTATGAAAATGTATTTCATTTCCAATTCAAGCACGTATTTGTGACACTGAAACCGAATAGAAATATAAGTGTCTCGAGTGTGAAAAATTGTTTTTAATATCGGATTTCTGTATCTGTCTTTAATTCTGTATTTGTCTGTTAAAGGATTTATCGTGCTGACTCAATTGAAACTGTTTTACATTAGTACATACAGTATCGAACAGATTAATTGAAACAAAACTTTTTGTATTTTTGTTGTATTTTCGTATAAAGTTGTATAAAATCTTTTGCTTATTACTTATATAACACATTAACACTTAATATAATCTCATTTGGGCTCAATCAAAGATTTTACTCTTCTAGGTATCTATTGTATACGGTTTTGGCACGTGGATGCCATTTTTTCGTCTCAAAACCATACCTGCATTATGGACAAAATTAGCTTTTCCACCGTAGTGCAATCAATTTTGGAGAGCCGATTCTTATAGATTGCCGATAGATTTTCAATTAGGTTTATGTCTGGCAAAATTCTTGACCAGTCCATCACAGTTCAGTTTTCAATTTTTTTTTTTTTTTGGATTTTTGGCAGATGGTTAAATCCTGCTGAAATATTCCATAACCATTTGACCTTCGTTTTTGTATCTCTGGTAGTATCTTTTCTAGTGGAATTGGGTGATATTTCTCGCTATTCTCGTAAGAAACGGTCCTGGTGCATAATACGAGAAACACTCCCAAAAATTTTTTTTAGAGGGTGTTAAAAATACGAAAAAAAAGTTTTGTTTCAATTAATCTATATGTCTACCAAGATAATGTATGTATATTTGCCCTGTCTGAAACTGAAATTGGATATTATAATGATAACATTAGAAATTGGAATTTATAATGATAACATTATTTTTTTGACATCTCAACACAGGTGAAGCAGAATATGGAAGTCTGCATTTACAGGGCCTACGATTTTCATAGGTTGGTTTAAGTGATCACTTAACACACGTGTAACATTCATCAATTTTACCTATGATTGACAACCACGCTATGCAAATTCTTTAAACTTCTAGATATATTGATCAAACATTTTTAATAATAATAATAATATTGTAATATTTTTCTACAAAATTTAGTGTGTCCAATTATTTGTTCACAAATGTGGATTGTCTCTAATTAAGAGTTATATTCTTACATTATTTTTTGACATCTTAACATAGAGGAAGAAAAATATGGATGAAAGTTTGGGAAGTGTGGTTGTCAATCATGGTTAGAGCTGGTGAAGTTACACGTGTGTAAGTGAAACTTAATCAAGCCTAAATGGTCGTAAGCGCTGTTTCCAGACTTATTTTTTGACATCTTTGTTGAGATGTTAAAAATTAACGTAGGAATTTTTTTGAAACTAACTATTAATAAAACTGAGAGAAAAGAGAAAATAGATATCAATCTTATTTTAAGCAAATAAATTTTTACTAGGAAATAATATTCTCTTTGTCTGGGTGTAATAAAGAAATAAATAAAAAGCAATTTCCTTACAGCATCTCGTTTTTATATACACGAACATAAAAGGGAGATGTGACATCTTCAATCTCCTTGTACTAGATTCAATATATCTGCACTTTTTCTCATCCACTGTTCCGCGATGTGGAAGTAGCTCTTTGAGCCACCCCGCTCTTTTTACTCTCCGGGAAATTACATTTTATCGTCTGATTCTGAAACTAGTGTTTGAAGTGTAACTTTTAACCTAAATAAGGGTTTGGGAAAGTTTCCAAAAGTTTCATCTTTGTGGCATTTTAAAATGTACGTTATATTTTTACAAGTAGCAGCATTCTTCATTCGCGTTTTATATTCATTATTTAAGAAAAATTGCCTTATTTTAAATTTAAACATGGAGCTGAGAATATATGTACATATCGACTCTTGTACACTCTGTTTTACGTATCCTCTATCTTTCGTATACCTCTGGTATACTGTTCGTTCTATTATCTCTGGCTACCCCTGCGGAAAAGCAGTATGATGGTTAGTCAATTAGTTAATTTATATGTTTATGTTTATAACGAAGTTCTATTTTATTTGAGTTTTTTTTTGTGTTTTCAACCAATACCAGCAAGAAATACTAAAATCGTTTTATATTTTTGATTTTTTTATTATTTTTTACACACCTAATAAACAAGACCATTTCATCAATTTATTCGGCAGTCACTTTGTGGTAAAAACTATTTTTTTTTTATTTAAGTTTTACTAGTAAATATCACTATTTTGTATATTACAAGCATTGTTGACTTAGTGGTATGGTAATATAAAACTCTTTTTATCATTCAGCGTTCACTATTACTATCACTTTGATAAACAGTAATTGATGATTACCGGTTTCGGAAAAATCATTCAATCATCAGGTCATTAAGATAAAATTATAATGGTGTGACATTTGTACAAAAATATTATTATTTAATATTTTTTTAATACCACTATTTCTTAAAACACCGTTTTCAGAAAAAACTTTTCAGCAAAATTTAGCTGAAAAATTCTCAGCACCACTAAAATAAAAAAAAATACGGTTGTTGAGGTAGATTCTTGTAGAATTATCGCAATTTCTATTCCGCGTTTATAATATTTAAACCAGAAATATTGCAATTTTTCAAGCGCCCTCGAGGTAGAGTTTTACGAAAATTGCGCTTTTCATTTTATTCTTCAAACCCTTATCCACACATAATAACACATACGACACTGTATCGTAAAGAGCAATGTTATCTTGATCGTTAAATCAACCAGGAAAATAATTACGAAGATTTTTACATTTAACGGAATCACGTTATAATATATGTACATAGATACAATATTAATTATTCAACCCTTTCCCTATCGCGTAATATTATACTTTGTTCATTTTAATTGCGGTTATACATCATCCCTTCTGTGGTAGCGAAATTGCTAAGGGTTCTTGTGTGTAAGGATAAATAATAAATACCATAAGTTAGAGTATTTGTTTGCAATTTAATATTTGGCACGTACCCCCCCCCCCTTAAGTTTGCCAAAGTAACATATTAACTAGTTTATAAATATATCCTCAAATGGATGCCATAAAATGTTTTCAGTTTTGCGGAGTACGGAAAGTTCGTAATTAGTAAAATATTATAATACTTTGGGGGTGTCTTAATCCTTATTCACAATTTCATTCTCCACGAGCTATTTTTATAATGTTAACACCTAAACATAGATTTATAAACGCGTTATATTCACCATTCCACCCATGATTGACAACCACACTACTCTTCTGAGTTCTAAAATTTTGGAACTCATATAGATACCATTTGACACGTTATTTTATGTATGAGCTCTCGGCAGCATCTTTGGTAAGTTTTTTTACTATAAATTTAAATATTTTCCAAAATTCATAAATTTCAGTGGTGTTGTTAAGAGTGGTGTTTTCCGCCTCCGTAGTGTAATAGTCAGCACGTTCAGCTACCGTTCTGGAGGCCCCGGGTTCGATTCTTAGGGGGGGTAAAATAAATATAAGTGATTTTTTCACTGTAATATTTATTCAAAATTACCCTGGACTGGTATCTGAAGCGGAGGGCTGATCACCTTTCCTTCGTGTGTTATCGATCAAGATAACACTGCGTTTATATAATGCAGTGAACTATGCACCATTGGGGTGCAGATAAAGGTTTGTAAATGAAACGGTTGTTATCAATAATGTATAGAATGGTGATTGTTAAACGTGTAAAAATTGATCACTTACACCAGCCTTTAACGGGTTATAAGCCCTATTAAAACCCAGACTTCCATATTATGTAAATATGCGTTTGTTCAAAACTTCAATTCAAAAATTTTAATATCTCCATATGGTGTTTTTATCTATGACAGGTAACTGATTTTTTGACCGAGATGGCAACTCCATCTGTTGAACGTTAAATGAACATTCGTAATACCAAACATTACTCATAGGATACAGCGTGCTTCTTGACAGCTGGCGTAACTTGGTATATTAAATGTTTTTGATTACATTGTTTTAAAAAAAATATTTTGTTATCATTGCTTCACAAACATTGTAAAATAAAACGTATTGGAATTGTGTAGTGTGATATTTCGCAACGCATTAGGATTCTAACGCCTATGACATCCATTGCTGAAAATTGAACACTGAACTTCAGGACGCGGACCTGACTTGAGGGGATGCAAGGGAGCTGGCAGCCAACGAAGAGCCAGGAGGCAGTTTGTGGACTCCATTTTGGGAAATGGATACAGATAAATGAATGAATTAGAGAGAGAAAAATAATAGTCGCAATTACCAGAGCACTTAGTGGTGCATACCCGTACTCATTCCAGATTAAATATTCTTTAAAAAAATTGAAAATATTTGCTGATTTTCTGCTATGAAATCTTCTTAAAAATGAATCGGAAAGTTCGTAAATCAATTAGAATAAATTGCCAATTTTTGTGAAATATAGTTATAAAACTTTTTTCAAGTAATTCTTGATCAGGAGCACTAACGCAATCTAAAAGTTTTCTTATAATTTGGGGGTTGAGGATCAACATTTTATTTTTTTACCCTTAAAAATAAAGTTTCGCAATAAAATGAAATAAAATGAGAAGGAAAACATATCTGAGAAATAAAATATGTATTTAAGTGTGATAGAATTCAACAAAATTATTATTAGAAGTTTATTTCAGTACTTAATATTCGTTTTTCATTACAATAATTTTAGCATGATTTTGTTTGTGAAAACTACATACTAAAAAAATACTTTCTTATTGGCCATATGATTTCATATACAGTTTTTTCTTACTTCTATAATTTCTGGCATGGAGTAGAAGCATAAAAAGATTGAGAAAAACTCGGCATGATAAAGTATTTCAAATATTTGAAAGTGGTCAGGTCAGGAGTCTGAATAATCGGCGGATATCAATGAGGAGATGCATGAATGTGAGAGAGGGGACATTTGTCTGCAGAGAGATTGGCGTGGCGTTCTACTATCTCTTCCTACCCCTACGGTGAGTCCACAAACTGCCTTCTGGCTCTTTAGTTGGGTGTCAGCTCCCTTGCATCATCTCAAATCAGTTCGGAGTCCAATTGTCAGCAGTGGACGTCCTGGGCGGTAGGAACCTGATGCCTTGTGAAACAGCTATCACACCACACAATTCCAATACGTTTCATTTTTAAATGGAGTATTTCGAATCGTTTTTACAATTCGAATAAGTAGTTAGTGTAAAAGTTTTAATATTATTTTTTGACATCTAATCAAAGATGAAGAAGAATATGGAAGTCTGGGAATTTACGGGGCTGACGACCGTCATAGGCTGGTTTAAATGATCACTTTACACACATGTAACATTCACCAATTCTACCCATTATCGACAACCACACTACTCAAATTCTTGGAAGTTCTATATGAAGAACCAAATTTGAAAAATCATTCTTGAATCACTAAAACTTCACTAGAGACTTCTATTGGTGAGATGAAAAGAAGCTTTTTATTAAACAGAAACTCTTTTATTAGTATGTGATGTCCAAGTCCTGGAATATAATCAAAATAATGTGAAAATAACTCCTGTAATTGGAGATAATCCAGATTTTGGACACACTCAAAATGTTGTAAAAGTTTTAAGCTGAATATGCAAGTTACGCAGAATTTGATAAAGTTTAGGAACGATTGAAACATCAAATGAAAGGATCATTTATCACTGTCCTGACGGTGATCTAAAATTACTTATAGGTATATAAGTGGATATTTGACGGGTTAATCTACCGATGATTGATTATATGGACAAATTTTGATTAATTTACAAACAATATAAATAATTTCACCCCGTTTACTTGCTCTGTATTAAAAGTAAATTTAATGAAACGTCATTCGTTAAAGTCTGAGAACAAAAAATGAAAACCGTTACTCATAAATAGTAGTAGTAGTAAAACCCTCATCTGCACCCCAATGGTGCATAGGGCACTGCGTCATATAAACGCTGTGTTATCTTGATCGTTTACACATGAAGGAAAAGTGATCAACCCTCCGCTTTAGGTAATATTGAATAAATATTATAGTGAAAAATATCACTTATGTTTATTTGACCCTCCTGGAAATCGAACCCGGGACCTCCAGAACGGTAGCTGAGCGTGCTGATCATTACACTACGGAGGTGGACGAATAATATATTAGAGATTTTATGAAAGAAATAAATATTCAAAAATGAATCACATATTGATAAACTTTATAAAATTAAACAATTTTGTTTTAACCACTTTTTTATTGATACACTTTATCCAACCGGTTTCGACAAGAACATTGTCATCATCAGGGTTTATGTACTAAATTCTAAAACATTGAAATACTCATAGTTACATACATTTTCATGTGGTGTACGAAGCGCGCGGAAGTTTTTGGAATCGTAAGGAAAGGGTTAAACTTATAATTAATTACCCTTTCCTTACCAAAAACTTCCACGCACATATTAATAGGTTATTTTTACTTCTTCTTTGCGTATCGTGTCGGCTCCCCTGACGTTGACTATCACTTGTGAGAGAGTGTCCTTATTTTGGGCAGTTCAAAACAGCTCCTCGACGTTCTGTCCACTCGTGTATATTATGAAGACAGGAGATCCGGCTTCTTCCGACACCTCTTCATCCCTCGATTCTACCCTTGTTACAGTAGCTTGTACTTTTGTCCTCTGAGCACATATTCCAAATAGGACACTTTCAAGGTTAAATTATTCCAAATTAGTTTCATATTTATTTCTTTTAAATATGCTTATTATGCCTATTTTTTGTACCTTATATTTATTGTTTTTATATTTTGCCATGTATTAGTTTTGGTTATTTAAGAAAAAATCTTTTTTGTTACTTTATTATTTGTGTTCCAGTCTTGTTAACCTTAATCCCATGTCCCAAAATGAGAAATAGAAATTACTCATTGGGAATATTATATATCGGTAATGTTAAGGCGAAGGTGTATATCTGTCTGAGACCAAATTTTACAGGAGAGCAAAAAAAAAATTGTGAAATTGAATATTTTGTTCGGATGGCATATGTTCATATCTTAATAAAACTAAATAAGTATTGCAACAACAGCTATATCCTTTTGCTAGATTATGGAACACACTATTTTAGACATTTTGTGGAACAAACTTGAAATAAACAATTTGACAGAAATATCCGTTTCCCATTACACTACCGATATATGACTTATATTTGTGATATGTTTTGAAAAATAAATAAATAAATTATTCGCTCTGGCTCTTTGGAGATCTCTTGCTTTGCTGTCCATGGCTGTCCAGGATATCCGAAGCATTGTTAGATGCATCCACATCTCAAATGCTACCTACCAACCTGTTCACGCCTCTCACTTTAAGGGTCTATTATTTTTTCTTTTTCGATTCCAGTTCCTATTTTAAGTGTGTGGAACCTACGTACGTCATTTCTGGCAACACAAATGCAAAATGTAGAATTCGGCCAACAAATGTCTCTATTTCAAATATTTTTATTTGTTATATGTTATCTCTTTTATTCTATCCTATTATTCCATCACCATTTCATAGAGCATTACTACATTATTGATACGGCATTAACTTTGTGGAATGACATGTTGATTTATTTTTTTAAAATTAAACACTTGAATATTAATGAGTTTAATTATATAAACGATTAGTTTCGAAAACTAAAATATGTTTTCATCTTCTGGTAAAAATTAAAACAGTTTTAATTTTCACCAGAAGATGAAAACATCTGTAAGTTTTCGAAACTTGTCGTGTATATAAATAAAACTCATTAAGTGGTTTATTCAAGTGTTTAATTTTTTTTAAATAATGAGCATTATTACGTTTAGTGATGTGCTCTAGATTCTTGGTAACTGCAAGGAAGCTCGAGGTCACATATTTTTATGTTCAACATACATGCACTATCAGCCCTCTTATATAAAATGATTGTTTAGCGTTTAAATCGTCTAGTATTGAAAGTCTTTATATATTTATTGATTTGGCGTTTAATTTGTAGAACTCCATTTTAATTTATGTATTAATTTTAAAGTCTTTTTTTAGTTCGTTGAAAGATATTGTTTTTATAGCAATAAGACCCTTAATACATGCACATGTTTAAGCCATTTTTGATAAGGTGTCACAGTGCAGGTTGATTCATATTCCTGTCTCCTTTTCTCCGATCCAACTCATCCTGTCCCTTTGCACCTTTAGAAAATTCCAAAATTGCAAATAGTAACATATTTTGTTTGCAATTCGTCAGCACTTGCTTTGCGTTGGTTCAATACACTTGTCAAAACCGCAAATCGAATCTCGCTAAAGGAGTACTACTCGCTTTGCCTTGCTTCGATATACTTGTTAAACCAGCTGATCGAATCTCGCTTAAACCGTTTTATAAAATATTAAACACGTCCGCGCTTAATCTATATTAAATGAGCTACCTACATCGTTTCAAGATCTCCGAGATCGACAGCTGTACGTGTGATGATGAGACACCTCAAGATGTCCCTCACCTGTTGATGCTTTGCCCCCTTTTCAGCTTTCAAAGACAACAGCTGGAGGAGCGTTGCAGGAACCTATCCAACATCGAATCCGTGATAGTTCATAAGGAACTGTCACAAGAGGTAGTATCATACATGATAAAAATAGTGAAGGACATTGGTAACATAAACCAAAGTAGGACACAAAATGCCGAACCCTCTTCTAGTGGAACGGAAGGTCTGCTGATGACAGTCAACAGTCCGCCACTCCTGAGGAGTTTTACGTGGTTTCCTCCCAGCAATGAGCAAATGCTGAGAAGTTCCTATTTATCCCACACTAGATTATCCCTCCTGTTCTCAACACAGATTCAAATAAAAACATATTTAATTAGCTAGAAGAAACAAAAATCCACTAAATAATCTATAAACCTTGTACATAATAAGCAAGGTAAATAATAAATGCAATTCCCATCTAAAAAAAATCTATATTAAATACTAAAATTAAAAATAAGGGATCTTCAAATACTAAATAAATCAAAGCTATTGAAACGAGAAACAAGAAACATCACAGTGGGGAGTTAGCAGCTTATATCAGTTCACCTCAGAGGAATCCGAAATTTACAAAAAGGTCAGTCCCTTCACTTCCATACCCTTATCATATACGAGTATTTAAACCTTCTTGGCGAACCAATTTACGCGCCGACAATACATATTTCCTTTACTTAAAAAATTTCATTCATATAAGTATAAAATAATACATAATATGAACTTCAAATTAAGTAAGAAAATATACTATCATGCATGCTTTCGGGTAAGTTTTTCATATCCTTTTCATACATGATGGATCTTTTGTAACATGAGTCTAAGGATAAAATGGTTATATAAAAAATGCCTTTATATAAGAGTTTGTGAATGACAGAATAATAAACGAGGCCCCTTTCCTGTGGAATTATGGCTTATCTTTGCTGAAAGATTAAAAGACTTAATATTAAAGAAAACTTGCTTGTCATGTCCTTTCATATTCATCCTCAATTCATAAGTTTCTCATGGTCATATCCTTGAAAGAAGAATTATGTTGATATTATATTTGTAAGAAATAAATTAAATTTCTGGGCTTCCAGGAAACATCAACGTTTATTTTTATAAATATAGTTAAATAGTTGCCAATAAACCATGTAAGTTGAAGAATGGGCAGGAGTGGTAAAAATAACAAAAGTGTTTAGAGTGATCTCTTAAACTAGCCAATAACAGGCAGTAGATGTAGACAATAACAGGCAGAAGTGATCCATGTACATTTCAGAATTTCTATAGTTTTTTGGAATTTCTATTTCAGATTTAAAAAAAGAATTTATTCATATTTTTTCTATCTCAACTAAAAAAACAGAAGTATGTGTTACAATTTTATCAAACTTCATTGTCTTATATTCTGCATAGTATTTGGTGTGCATATTACGTCTGAAGGTTTTTTAGGGAAGAAAATATTTGAAGGAGGTAATTTTTTTTTTAAATAAAAAAAATAAATAGGTTTTTTTTTAAGCTTCATCGTTAAAAAATATATTTTTATATATAAATCAGAATTACAATTTATACCTTTTAAGTTGATGAAATTAATTATCATAGAAATTGGAATTAGTTTATTAGTTTATAGTAACTATACAGACCTGAATGATGGAAGTTTAACTTCTGAAACATGCAGTCTATAATAAAACTCAAGTGGTAAAAAACGAAGTGTTTTCTTTAATAATTGTAACATGTCTTACCACAAAGTTAATGCCGAAACAATAAATAAAATAGTTTATTTACTTACAGCATTTAGAGTGTGTCCAAATACTTGTTCACAAAATCTGGATTATCTCCAATTACAGGAGTTATTTTCATATTATTTTTTGACATCTCATCAAAGATGAAGAAGAATATGGAAGTCTGGGCATTTACGGGGCTGACGACCGTCATTGGCTGGTTTAAGTGGCCACTTTACACACGTGTAACATTCACCAATTCTACCCATTATTGACAACCACACTACTCAAATTCTTGGAAGTTCTATATATATGAACCAATTTATAAACCTTGTTCTAGAATCACTAGAACTTCACTAGAGACATCTATTGGTGAGATGTAAAGAAGCTTTTTTATTAAGCAGAAACTCTTATATTTGTATGTGAGGTCCAAATCCTGGATTATAATCACACACATGAGAAACGCCAGAAAATACCATTTTCATTTTTATTATTTTTTTAAGCTTATAATTTGACCAGATAATTTATTTATGCCCAGACTTCCATATTCTTCTTCATCTTTGATGAGCTGTCAAAAAATAATAGTTTATTTACGTTGATGACTTGGGAAGAAAAGGAATTGAACTCAAAACAAGTACTTATGTCTTTAATGGAAACCATAATACGCTATCAAAACAATTATATTTAGAATTTCGGTGTAAACATTTTATGTATGAGGTAGTATTTAACGAAAATGGCTCTATTTAAATTATATCAAATTATTATTTTCATCGAGAGAATATTTCGGCAACGAATAATATTATTATATAATACAACGTATTATATAAATCGTTTACCAAATACGGTCAATTTTTATTCATTAAAATGAATGGCGAAAACTTATTTTCAACATAATAATTTTTTGACCTTGCCTGCTATAAATTTTATTACAAATGCTGGATCATAAATATGTTTATTGAAAATATCAGAACGAGTCTTAAATCTCATGTTTATACAGGATTTTATACCCTTTGACCCTGCATATAAAAAAGTAGTTTTTTAAATACATTTAGAAGAAAGCTTTCCCTCCTGTATTTTTAACGTAAAGGTTCCGAGGATATTTTGAGCGTGTTCAAATTTTTAATAAAAATTTTTGAATTTTTCTCTACTTTATTTTTATTAATATTTTTTTTAATCTCAATAAAGATGAAGAATATGGAAGTTCGCGTGTTTCAAGGACTTACAACATGAAATATCGAATATTTTAATATGTAAAATATCTCAATAAAATAGAATCTTTTTTAACAGATACGAAGACGTAAAGAGTCTTCTCCAATCAATGTAGTAATTGTTTATAATTATCAATGCCTCAAACAACGATGAAGAAGATTATTTAAAAAAACTGGACATTTTTAGCGTTTACATTTTGTTATTGTTATTAAAATTTTGTAATTTAAAACCTTCAATATATTGTAAGATACACATAATTATTTGTGTTTGTTATCTGAAATTTATTGCATTGGTAGCAGATTGCACTCATATAAAATAATTTAATTAAATAATTCATTATGTATGGAGTTAAATCAAAGGCACAGTATGCCATGAGTGAATTAAAAAGATATTCGTACATTTCATAAAAATTTCTGCTAATATAATCTTACTTATTACAACCATAGATGCCGCTGACAAAATTACACATAGAAGATGAGAAAATTCAACTTAAGCAAAAATGCATTTTCCGAAATTTTGAGTTATGTAGTCGTCAGTCATGGGTATAATAGTAAATTTTACACACATCGAAAAGATCAGAACTCAAACCAGGTCGTGAACACTGAAAATGCTCAGACTTTCAAATTTTTCTTATTTTTTATTAGTTATTACAATAGAAAATTTTGATATTATATTTGAACCATCGTTTCTTTAAAATGATGTTTGTTTATTCAATAAGGGATAAGAAGAAGCAAAAAGTAGGGGTTATTGGACTTCATTTAAATAATAGAGGATGTCGAATGAAAATACTTTATTTGAGCTTTTCGAACCAATCAAATTGTATAAAGCTATATATCGGAGCCATCCCGATAACTCCATTCGACTCTTATCAATCTTTATTTACATATCGACAGCGTTTGAAGCATCAGATTTATTGAAATATTAAGATTCACAGTATGTTAAATTGAATTTTTAACCTCAAATAGAAACTGCATTTGAATGAAATCAGAAGCAAAATTTTATTATTTACGTACAAATATATTAAATTTTATCGGTGAAACAATTTATTATTGAATATCTGAGCAAAAACTTTGTGTATGTTATATCTTATTCCTCTTGAATTATTGGTTTTATTCTAGAAAAAAAAATAACACGATTTTCCAAAAATATTGTGTTCACCTAAAGATTGTGTTCCAGTTGTGGCGCGCAGTAGTTAGAGTGAAATAAATCATTTGTCTCAAGTAGACATTAATAATAAATATGGCGACATGAACCGTTCGACAATTGTATCAAATATCGATGGATTTGACTGTAAATTGCGAAAATATATATTTTTTTAAATAAAAGTAATTAAAAATCCCACACTTTGAATATTTGAAACAAAAAATGACAAAATATTCCTCAGTATTATTTAAAATATCATAAAAAATATTAATTAAATCGCTTGAATGATTATCAAGCTAGAGTGAAACGTTATTTAAGATGAATTTTAAATCCTGCTCTTAGGTCTAGGTTGTTTAAAACGTGTGGATACACAATGACCAATTCAGCTATCGAACAGCATCCAGAACCAAAGTAAATGTTAGCGTGGCGATGTACCCTCTGCTGAAAACTAAATGTAAGAAGATTACATTCGAGATAACAAAGAAATGAGTTGGTAACTAAACGGTTCAAGCCAAGAGTGCTTCTGACATTTGCTTTACTTTCACGTACCTTCTCCAGGATTGTATGTGATACTCTTTCCCTGTCAACTTGGATATTAGCTTTGCCAATGCAATCCCACAGAATGGCATTATCCCTAGGATATTGCACAAATAGCAGACATTCTTGTGTCTTGTTTGATGCTCAACCGTAATACGTTATTTCATCTACTATATAACCGAATCACAACACGAGTCTATTGTGAACAAAAACATTAAATAAATAATAATAAAAACCCTTATTTTCACCCCAATAGTGCATAGGACACTGCGTCATATAAACGCAATCTTGATCGTTATCTTGATCGTTTACACATGAAGGAAAGGTGATCAGCCCTCCGCTTCAGGTACCAGTCCAGGGTAATATTGAATAATATGACAGTGAAAAAATCACTTATATTTATTTTACCCTCCTTGGGAATCGAACCCGGGACCTCCAGAACGGTAGCCGAGCGTGCTGACCATTACACTATGGAGGCGGACAAAAATATTAATAAAATTAAAATATTATAGTGAACAAAAATATTAACATATTTTTATAGTATTCCGTATGGAATTATATGAATAGGATATGTCATCTTCATTAGCATCAACTGTATCCGGTAAACATTTACTCTAGGAAAACATTCCAGTTTTTCCGTTCCTACCGAAATTAGATGTTTCCACTCTCGAGGATTTTTGAGATTGTAATGAAGATTCGTATACATAAGAGAATTTAAAGCATTTGATCAAAGCACTTTTTAGTTTGGACATACAAAAAAATCATATTCTTCTTCTAACCCTTATCTTCACCCAATGGTGCATAGGGCACTGTATTGACGCCTTGTTATCTTGATCGTTACTTACATGAAGGCAAGTGGATCACTCCTGCGCTCCAGGGACTAGTCCAGGGTAATATTAAGTAAATATTATAGTGTAAAATCATTCATATTTATTTTTACCCCCCCCCCCCTAGGAATCAAACCCGAGACCTCAGCACGGTAGTTTAACACGCGTCCATTACACCACGGAAGCGGAGCTAATTTAATTGAACGTAAATTAAATGTCATGTTGAAATAAAATAATTACTTTCCCTTAATTTAATTCACAAATAAAGATTTAAATAAAGGAAGGCGTTAAAGAAAAAATATTTTCTTTAAGGATGACCCATAAAAAAAGTGATGGTTCTTGTAATTCGGGCCACATGGTAATTGTGTTTTTTTTTATTCTAGAAACATTTTTGTATTATGGTTAAAAAGGTTGTCCAAACCTTTAAGAAGGGTTTCAGGTTAACACAGGGGTATTCTCCTTTGTATACAATACATATTACAATGCAAAAAAAGGAGTGAAAAACATTCAACCCTTAAAATATTCGCATAGTTCAAATAAAATCACGATATTTTCTTATTCAGAAATTACATGTCACTATTAAAAATTGTAATACGAGTCTAATACAGGAGTTTAATAGATAATTGCATGAAAAAACTGAATGGTTCAAATATTGACACTAAAATGATCAATTTGACTGTGTGTTGTCTTTTGTACCATATGCTGACAATGTTATGCTTCTTGCCGATTGCAGAGAAGACCTGCAGGCGCTGGTGACAATAGCATATAATATTCTTTTTTGACATCTCATCAAAGATGAAGAAGAATATGGATGTCTGAGTATTTACGGGGCTAACGACCGTCATAGGCTCCTTTAAGTGATCACTTTACACAAGTGCAACATTCACCAATTGTACCCATTATTGACAACCACATTACTCTCTAAATTCTTGGAAGTTATTTATATGAACCAATTTAAAATCATTGTTCCTGGTCGTCAGCCTTGTAAATACCCAGACTTCCATATTCTTCTTCATCTTTGATGAGATGTCAAAAAATGATATGAAAAATAACTCCTGTAATTGGAGATAATCCAGATTTGTGAACAAGTATTTGGACACACTTAAAATGTTGTAAGTGTATACTATGTGCAAGGAAAGTGATTTGCTGATAAATGTTGACAAATCCAATGCCATAGCTTTTGAAAGAGATGAATGTTGTTGCATAGTAATAAAATTGGAAATAAAAAAAAATGTTTATTTGGTAAGTACAAACTATTTTATATTATACTTACCGATAAATTAGTATCCATGGAATACTAAAAAGGTGTATTGAGATGATTTGGACGTGTAAAACAAATGAGTGAAGAAAAAACAGTAAAACAAATTTATGACGCAAATTCAGTGGGAAATAGAAATAGAAAAAGACCGACGAAAACTTGGCATGATTAAGTATTTCAAATACTTGGACGTGGTCAGGTCAGAAATTGGAAAAATCGGGATGTATGTATGAGGAGATACGTAAATGTGGAAGGAAGATGGTTTCCAAAGACGGATTGGTGTTGCGTTCTATTCTCTCGGCCTACCCCTGAGGGGAAATGACATGAGGGTTGGTTAATTTTTTTTTTTTCAAAGTAAATTTTAATTATTATAAAATCATTTCTTGAATGTTTTTCGCAGATTCTTTGTGGCACATTTTATAAACTTTATAAAATAAAACAGCTTTGTTTTAACCACTTTTATTGGTACACTTTAACCAACCGGTTTCGACAAGAACCATTATCAGTCATTATCAGGGTTTATGTACTAAATTCTAAAACATTAAAATACTCATAGTTAGGTTATAGTTAATTACCCTTCCCTTATGATACCGAAAACTTCCACACACTCCGTACACCATATGAAAATATGACTAAAAAAGTGGTTAAAACAAAGTTGTTTTATTTTATAAAGATTATAATATCTACTTAATATATCAATCAACCAAAATTCATGCTTACATATTATATTAATTCTAAGAAAGTAAGGCTGGAATCCTCAATAATATTATGTTTCCCTTGTGTCCCATTATACTTGTACGTAGTCTTCATCGTAGAGATGTGAATAACAAGCAACTGTTGCCGAAACAGTAACAGTTACCCAATTGAAATGATATTCGTTATTTTTTCTCACTTTATGTTTTATTCCAGCTTATGTTTTAATGGCAAAGAAAGATAAAAGTAGATTGAATGCAGTCAAAATGCGATCTCTCAGAAGAATGTGCGGCAAAACTATGTATGATAGATGTTCGAGTAGTGAAACAAAGAAGGAATACAAAGATAAGTATAGAAAATACATTATCGATCAAATAAAGAAAGGTGTGTTGAGATGGTTTGGACATGTGAACGAATGAGTGAGAAAAGAATGGTAAAACAAATTTATGAGGCGAATGCATTTGGAAAATAGAGCAGAGGAAGACCGAAAAAAAACTTGTCACGATCAGGTACGCCAAATACTTGAAGGTTATGAGTCGAAATAATTGGTGGGTATGGATAAGGAGATGCAAGAACGTGGAAGAGGGGAAGAATTTTCGCAAAGACAGAGTGATGTGGCGTTCTATTCTCTCTGCCTACCTCTACGGGGAAGCGGCGTGATGGTTAGTTTGTAGTTAGTTAGGTTTTAATGACAAATTTTAAAATATCAGAATCTAGAAATACCAAAACAAATATGTGCACTGATTCGAATATTTAAGTGATTGAATCGAAAAACCGACTTGTTTTAAAGAACTGGTTATTTGATTCGGATTTTAATTCGATCGCTCATGTCTAATTAAATCCCCTAAATAGACTCAATAGAGTCTTTAAGCAGAATCTTCAGCAAGACTTGTCACTAAAATTAATATTAATATTTCCGCCTGCTTCGAAACAAGCAATTAATCGTTAGTACAATGACAAAGGCGGAAGTCTCATTAAGGATTGATAAATATTAACAATCCCTTACAATAAACACTTCATAAACATCAATTCATGTAATAAGAGTATTGAAAACATAAAATAACGGTATCAAAATTATGGATGTAATCATTAATAATATTATTATGGATAATAACAGTTAAACTAACCAATATATATTTACTAATTTCATTAATTGATTCGGCAGTCACTTTGTGGTAAATTCCATCCATTTTTAATTGATGTTTTACTTAGTAAATACCACTATTTCTTAATATCTACTGTGACACGTGTTTCGATGCATTCCGCATCATTTTCAAACACATGCGGTGTAACTTTCGTGTAATTTTCTTGTACCATGGCTATTTTTTTCTTTACTTTGTAGTTACAAACAAAATATAGCCAAGCATTGCATCCACCGCTTAGTCAAGCCAAAAAATGTATATACATGATCATATTGAATGTTGAAAGAGTCAAATAAAAACAATTGAAATTTATGATTCATTGAACAGTATCATTCAATATACATTTTCATCAAATTTTTCATCAATCATTTGTTCCTTTTGTATTTTTGGTACACGCACAAAATTTCCAATAAACGTTACGTTTCGACAAAAGTTTGTACTAGGAATCCAGGAATATCATAGAAACCTCATGTATTTTCAAAGACAAAATGTATTAGTTAGATTTTTATGACGATACTTGGCTGAAAGCCTCTCAATTTAACTTGCATCTAATTACATTGAATTTTCGCATATGTATGTATGACCAATCATATATATGTATTTTAGTACTCTTACAATACAAAATTAAATTAACTCAACTTGTAAACGATAGCATTCATGAAAAGATCAAAGGAAAGCAACTTGTTCATAATATCATAATACCAACTTTTTAACAATTATAAAATGTGTTTTTTGAAGATTCTCCTTGTAATTACAAAAAACAAAAATCAACTATATTAATTCCTTTTTTTTCATAAGCGAAATGCTCTAATCGAAAAACACCATAAAGTCATTTACCAATTAGGAATAAAATTATGATTTAAAACAAAACACCTGTTTTAAACCACTTCTATGATTTTTTGTGTAAACATGACTAGTTTCGAAAACTACAGATGTTCTCATAACCAGGTTAAAACAGCTTTATTCTTAAACTCTGTTTGTATTTTCACCTGTTTAAGAGAATATCTGTTATTCTGGAAACAAGCCATGCTTGCATTAATTAATTCAAAAGTGGTTTTATACAATTGTTTTATTTTTATATTCAAAGCTACATTTTACATTTCCTTTTGCGCATCATGTTGATATATTTCCCATAATAGCAAACGTGTCCCATTTTGTTTCCGCATTTCAACTCAACCTAACATGTACACTATTATAGAGATCGCTAGATTCGTGATGGAGACTTTGTTTTTTTTTTTAAACAAATATCGATGTCACATTTGATGACGACACGAACTGTTTGAATTTCTGCCAGTTGAAATCTGAACAGTCCGATCTTTTTCTTCCTCCCATATTTATTTACCGATTCAAATAAAGTGACACGATTGGCTCACAAAATACATGAAATACAGTTTTATTTGAATGGGATTGAGATATTTACAGAACGTCTACACTTTCTGGAACTCTTCTAAGACTTGTTGGGTAATACATATATCCAAAATTAAACACGGTTATTGGATTAAATTCTACTTTTATTTACATATATCGCTCACTCCTTTCAAGAACGTCATAAATCAAAAAACTTAATTTTTCAGGAGAACGTTTTTAAAGTTCAAAAATATAACACAATGTATTAAAAATAAATATCAAGCCACTTATTGAACTTTTTACTGTGCAACTGATCTTTTTGGGTAAAACTTGAAGGTTTTTTCTCCATTTGAAAAATATTTAGTTTATTTAAAAAAATAATTAAACAATACCTTTTCTTCAAAATGCAAATACAACATTTTTTGCCCTGTACCGGGTAAATATTAAGTAAAAAATATGCCTCTTTTGCTGGAATGTAGTACATTTTTTGGGCATTCTGAAAACATGCACAACTGGAAATTGACGATTTTTGATTTATGACGTTCTTGAAAGGAGTGAGCGATACATGATAATATACAACGCGTTCCGTCTTATTAAGACATTATCAAACACACGAGTGTTTGATGATGTCTTAATAAAATTATCATAAATATGTAAATAAAAGTAGAATTCAATCCAATAGCCGTGTTTAATTTTGGACATATTACCCAACAATTCAAAATTGAATTCTACCAACTGGATGTAGTTACAAAAAAAACTATAATAAGACATTTTTTAAGTATTTAATAGTAATTGAAAAGATCATGATAAATAAAGGTTCTTTTTGAAACTCCAATACGATTACTAATTAGATATAAAAAAATGGAGATCAATTAACGTGATTTTTGATATACAAATAAGATATTTAATTAGTAATTGAAAAGATCAAGACACATAAAGGAGATATTTGATTAGTTATTAAAAAGATTTTTTCGTCCGACTCCGTAGTGTAATGGTCAGCACGCTCGGCTACCATTCTGGAGGTCCCGGGTTCGATTCCCAAGGGGGGGCAAATAAATAAAAGTGATTTTTTCACTGTAATATTTATTCAATATTACCCTGGACTAGTACCTGAAGCGGAGGGCTGATCACCTTTCCTTCATGTGTAAAACGATTAAGATAACACTGCATTTATATGAAGCAATGCCCTATGCACCATTCGGGTGTGGATAAGGGTTTTATCATTATTTATTTATTATTATTATTAAAAAGATCATAAAAGATTGAATTGCTCTTTGAAACTCCATTTTAAGCACGTTTTCAAACTGAACTTTCCATTAATAATATTAGAAAAAAATTATTATATTTGTTGGAATAAAATCATTTTTCTCCAAAAAGTATGATCCCATGTTACATTTCTGTGTACTCATTAATATTTTTATAAAAGACATATTTACAAAATCACGAACTAATATATTTCAGATGACAGATTTTATCCATGAATAAAAAAATATATTTATGAATAAAAAACATGTATTTCGTTTCTGTTGGTAGAACTACAAAGAGTTATAACGAAATCATTTTGAAAAAGACTTTTTTTTCTAAAGAAAATATGGAATTGTATCTCGCAAGGGGGAAGAAGTAGATCATTTTGTAATATTATAATGATTTGGTAACTTTATTGGTAATAAAAAAAATATTTGAAAGAGATTTTGTTGTGAACATCGATTCAAAGGAATCGGTTGCCAGGCAATATTTTTGATATAATGATGTAAGTTTCTATCGGGAGAAAGTTATATTTGCAACTTCTTTTCGTTGAGATAAAGTTAAATATTAAGTTTATACACAGTTGCAATTTTTAAAAATCCATAAAATATCAAAAAATCCAAATAAATAAATGGGGTTTTTGAAACAAAGTAAAAACGATCCAGTAAACCTTTGGCTATTTAAACATATCTGCCATTTAAAATGTTGCCGAAATTTTAAGTACATTCTTTTTACTTAATTTTATTATTATTAATTATTTTCATCCGGTAAAAATTCCGGTCACTGGTCAAATAAAATAAATGTTAAAATGGCTTATTATACTCGTATTGGTTGGTTAATTATACTCACACTTAAAATTGATAACCCAATTTTAAACCTTAAAAGGAATTTCTCCATGTTGAGTTTTTTAAGTAAATACCACTAGCAAAACTCACCAGCAAAAGCTAGACTATTGACGGATATTAATTTTACTAGAAGAATGCTCGACATTTTATGTCTTGGGTTTGGTGTGTTTTTCGTATGTGAAAAACTGACTTGTGTATAACATCATTATTGGTGTTTGTTCCCTATAAACTATTTAGAATCCGAACTAAAAAAGAAAATAGCAATGAAATAGCAGAAAGTAGCGATTAAAAAATATTTTTTTTTACATAATAACTTCCCTTTACGAGTTTTTCTACAATTATAAACCAAAAATCCTAAATAAGATACTCAATATTATCAAAATCTGCAATATTCCATTATTGTAATGAAAAAAAATTGGCATTTTAATTGTAATTTTGAAAGAGAATTTCTCAGATATAAAATATATTTAAAACCAAAACACTTGTAAAAAACAGTTTTTTTATGAATATAAACAAGTCTAGTTTCGAGAACTATAAACAATCTCATAAACAGGAGAAAATATAAATTGTTGATGAAAACATCTTCTCAAAAGAGAGTTCTCGAAAATAGTAATTTTTACAATAATATACTCCAAAAACTGTTATCATACAAGTTTTTATTCTAATATTAAATTCATCATGTTTTTCCACAAAGTTATCGCCAAACCAATATTCTGTGATATTATTTGTTTGTTTCAAACAAACATTATTCAAACTAGACAATTCAATTATTAAATTTAACGAGTGAGTTCAAATACGTTAGCCTTCCACTCTGACCACTGAAATTTATTTCATTAAATTCGTTCAACTGTACACCCACAATACACATATTTCAAAATAGATGCAGAGATACCCAATTTAATAATGCCTTAGCAAATTGCACCCCAAATCTGATAAGCTCTCGGCCGTACCTCAGAAACACCGAAAAGCTCGGCCGACAAACCGTATGAATTAAAGTGTTATACATGATTTATGAAAGCTTAACAATAAGCGTATTATGAATATCTCGGATATTAATCTCAGTTTGTTACTCACAATAATTACAAGTACTTACCTCTACTGAGCAATAAATATGTGATATGTTATCTTTTAATTAATGGCCTTAGGTTAAGGATACCCAGAAACTAACTATAATAATATTTTATTTGCAAATATCATAACGATTTAAGTAAATTGTATTTGTAAAGTGAATTTTTTTATTAATATTTCAACACAGATGATGAAAAATATTGAATTTTGTGCATTCAAAATTTTCTGAATTAAAAATGAACTCAATAATTGATTCGGCAGTCACGTTTTTTTTATATTTTTATACATATTTTTAATTTAAGTTTTACTTGGTATTTACACCATTTTTTCTTAAAATCTAATATGATACGTGTTTTGATGTATTCCGTATCATTTATTACAAGCCCTGTAAATGTTTTTAATTCCATATTCCCATTTTAGTCTTAGATGGACACTACTAAAAAAAAATACTGGTGAATGTACAAAATTTATAAAGTTCACCATTTAAACCACATTTTAAATCTCAATAATAATGTTGAGTTCAATAATTGTTGAGGGAATCCTATTCTTATGACATAAAATTCATACTAAACAACTTTTTGTCACTACCAAAAAAAGTATTTTCTTCAGTACCTCAATTAGCTGGAGATTTATCAAAATAAATGAAATATTTTTGAGTCTGACAAATCGTAGGACACTTCATAATGTTAAAGTAAGCTCCATTTAGGGGATGGTTCTCATTAAATATAAGTGGTTTCTTAGTCGAAATAATTCGGCTTTCACCAAAAAAATAATAATAAACACGATAATACTTTGTCATCATTACAATAAACCAAGATTTACTTTCATAGGAAAGTTGGGAATAATATTTACGAATATAAACGCAAGTCCCCAAGGAATCGGGATAAAAATCTCATACATATATGGAGAGGACTCTTACTCTACTCTCGACAATTCTGACTCAAGCAGATGATGCTTCAAACTCGCATAAGAAAACGCACTAAGAATACTGTATTATACAATATTTTTAGTGCATTTTCTTGTGTGAGTTCTTTCGGAATACTTAACAAAGTCAGGAGATGTGGATGCTCCAACATAGACAGAATAATTATTTAATACATGTACATGATATGTATGTTAATATAAATAACTCTGAAGTGGACAAACCCTGATTTGTTAATAAAGATTTGGACATAACTGGTCAAATTATAAGTTTGATTAAATAAACAATCATGTTTTCAGGCGTCTAGTAGTATGTAAAATACTTTGGAAATTTTTTTACAGACATTTCATAAAGCTGTCTGAAAAATAAAAAATAAAAATTACCTCAACCATAGACGATGCCAGAACTCGCATGTGAAAAAAAGTGTCAAATAAACTAAAAATATAACTTGCGAATTTTGAGTAATGTGATTGTATAGAATCGTGTGTAGAGCGGTGAATGTTATACGCGTATAAAGTGATTAGACGAAATATTATTATTTTTTAATTAATGTTTTATTGAGTAAATACCACTTTTTCTTAAAATCTACTGTGACACGTGTTTCAATGGATTCCGCATCATTTTCAAACTCCGTATGATGATGCGGAATGCATCGAAACACGTGTCACAGTAGATTTTAAGAAATAGTGGTATTTACTAAGTAAAACATTAATTACAAATGGCTAGATTTTACCACAAAGTTACTGCCGAATCAAGTAATGAAATATTATTATTATTATTATTACTTATGCTTATTTTTTATTTATTTTGTTGTACAGTAACCCCCTATAACGTTGAAATAGGTATCGCATTATCAGAGGTAATGCTATAAGTGTTAAATTTTTAATTTTGTATTTTTACATTTTAATCAGCGGAAAATACTGAAATGAGTCATTGAAAATTAAAATACAATTTTAAAACATTAATAATTGTTTTCAAATTATACTTTTAACATTTCCATTGATAAACGCGGTACCAATCTCAAAGTTAAAGGGGAGTTTACTGTATTATATATACATATTATAGATATACGTGTAAATATGAATAATACGAATAAATATTGTTTCACTGTTTCAAAGGCTTATATGTAATACTTCCCTAAAATTGTATTCTAATTTGATTCTTGTTTGTAATATTTTTTTCCTCAGCAAACAAAGCAATTGGATGACTCTGGGAATTTAATTTATAGCCTCTTAGTACTCAGAGCGTCGTCAAACTTTTCCAATTATACTTTAATAGGAGGATTTCATTTACATCGAAGATTTCCTCCACTGATTCCATATTAATCATGTTTAAAGACTTAAAGAAGTACTTCGGAAAATTAAAAAATAACTGCTTTGTTAGCTTAAATATCAATGAGATGTCTTATTATATCTTAATAAAACGGCTGAAACAATCAGTGGCTCAAAAATTTAAGCTTCAATTTAAAAAAAGATTATTAGCAAGGCCAGTACGATTCGAAAAATCAAACACGAAATATAATTTCATGGAAAACTTTTTAAATATATTAGTATACTCAATAAAAAAAGTATTGATGCGATTTTACTTTTAAACTTTAACTCTTTTTTGGCAAATGCAAGCAATATCTTTTTTTAGACAAATACAAGAACACACGAAAACTACTAAATTTTTAAAACCATTATTTTCTTTATAATGAAAAATGAAAATTGACATCTTAATAAAGATGAAGAATATGGATGTCAAAGTATTAACAGGTTTTATGACCTAACATAGGCTGGTATAAAAGATCACTTTATCCATATGTAACATTCGACATTCTTTGACAACCACATTACTCAAATTTTTAATTGACACGTTCTTTTATATGTGAATTCTGGGCAGCATCTATGGTTGAGTTGAGGAGGGTTTTTTTAGCTCAACTCAACCATGAATGATGTAACTCACATATGAAAGAATGTATAGATTATAACATATATATATATATATATATATATATATATAACGTGGTAATATTTTCCTTTTGAAAATTAAGTGTAAATAATATGTAAAGTGGGTGTATAATAATAAAATAAACAATGTGTTGCTTTGTAATTAAAGTTTATTCTTAATTTATCTTTATAATAATTTTATATCTATCTATCTATCTATCTATCTGATTCTGACAGTTAATAATATTATCGCAAGTCTTTTGTTTTATTCTGAGCGACGCATGCGGCATCTGGTGGTAGAACTGTTTTATGTAGGTACTTTTTGTAAGTACTTAATAAAATGTATAGGTAGGTACCTAGTTATTTTATTACATCTCCCCCCTTGGGGAAGAAAATTCATAGTAAAATTTTCACTCGTCCTCCGGATCATCTCCTTGTAGTGAAGGGACTGGTATAAGTTTAGTGATGTGATAAAGTTTTTTTTTTTTTTTTTTTTTTTCTTTCTTTCTTTTTTCCTTCTTTTTTTTTCTTTCTTGTTTTTTTTCCTTTCTTTCTTTTTTTTTTTTATTTTTTCCGTTCTTTTTTTTTTCTTTCTTTTTTTTTGTATTTTTTTTTCTTGACCCTTTTAAAGTAGACACAGTTTTTTTCAATCCATTTGTTTTTTTCTTTTGAATTCCTTCATTTTTATTCAGATCTCTTAAAGTATCTTCTAATATAACCAAATGTACAACTTTTAATTGTTCATCTGCATTTTCATTCGATTCTAAAACTGGATTCCTGCTTAGACAATCTACTTCTAAATTCTTCTTTCCTGGAGTATATTTTGTTTTATCTTTCGTAGAAGTTTTTTCTACTTTATTTTTATTTTCAATTTTCAAGCACTGTTTCTGTGTTATTTGTATGTCTTCATTTTTATTCTGATCTTTTAAAATATCTTCTAATTTAACCAAATTTACAACTTTTAATTGTTCATTTGCATTTTCCTTCGATTTTAATACTGGATTCCTGCTCACACAATCTGCTTCGAAATTCTTCTTTTCTGGAGTATATTTTATTTTATATTTTGTAGAAATTTTTTTCACATGATTTTTATTTTTAATTTTATCACTAGTTCTTAAATTTCCACGTCTTCTTTGATTATCTTCTAATCGTTTTCTTTGATCATCTTCTAATTTTTCTCTCTCACTCCGAACATATTGTAGTAATTGTTTTAATACATCTAATGTTTCATAATCCATTTCCAATTAACAAAATTGTCGTTTTATAACGTGGTAATATTTTCCTTTTGAAAATTAAGTGTAAATAATATGTAAAGTGGGTGTATAATAATAAAATAAACAATGTGTTGCTTTGTAATTAAAGTTTATTCTTAATTTATCTTTATAATAATTTTATATCTATCTATCTATCTATCTATCTGATTCTGACAGTTAATAATATTATCGGAAGTCTTTTGTTTTATTCTGAGCGACGCATGCGGCATCTGGTGGTAGAACTGTTTTATGTAGGTACTTTTTGTAAGTACTTAATAAAATGTATAGGTAGGTACCTAGTTATTTTATTACATATATATATATATATATATATATATATATATATATATATATATATATATATATATATATATATATATATATATATATATATATATATATAGATATATATACAAGTTCCAAAATTTTGTGTAGAGTGGTTGTAAATCGTGAGTAGAATGATGAATGTTACACGTTGATAATGCGATCACTTAAACCAGCCTTTGGTCATAAGCGCGTAAGCCCATCTTCTTACACGGACATATATATTCGGACATCGGGGTTTCATATCCGTACTTAAACACTGCTAATTTATAAGAGTGCCTTGAAGAACTAAACAATTTGCATTTATAAAATAATGAATTTATTAACATATTATTTTTTAACATCTCATCAAAGATGAAGAAGAATATGGAAGTCTGGGCATTTACATGAAAATGGTATTTTCTGGCGTTTCTCATGTGTGTGATTATAATCCCGGATTCAGACCTCACATACTAATATAAGAGTTTCTGCTTAGTAAAAAGCTTCTTTATATCTCACCAATAGATGTCTCTAGTGAAGTTCTAGTGATTCAAGAACAAGGTTTCCAAATTGGTTCATATATATAGAACTTCCAAGAATTTGAGTAGTGTGGTTGTCAATAATGGGTAAAATTGGTGAATGTTACACGTGTGTAAAGTGATCACTTAAATCAGCCGATGACGGTAGTCAGCCCCGTAAATGCTCAGACTTCCATATTCTTCTTCATCTTTGATGAGATGTTAAAAAATAATATGAAAATAACTCCTGTAATTGGAGATAATCCAGATTTTATGAATTTATTAAATAAAAATTTTTAATGTAAAAATAAATAAAAACATATGTCTTTAAAAAAAATCGGAGACCTTTTCAATATATTGCAGACGACTGATTTTAAAATTAGAGATCAAGTTGTTACAAATAAACAACCTCTAAGTAAAAATAAAATTATCTAGACAACGTAGTTAACGCGTTTGTAACAACATCCTAGAAATAAATAAATAAATTAGTAAACTGAGATGAAAACAATTTCAGCTTGTTTTCCCGTTGTAAGAGCTTTCTTCTCCATTCCGGTTTTTCTTAAACAAAGCTCGAGAAAAAGCTTTTCTAAGCGTCTACTTCCTTTTCCCTCGGCCGCGAGTGCCACCCCTATGACGAGCTTTTCGAGAGTACAATCGGCGATAAACATTTTTAAACAAAATATTCTCAAGTTCAGCCGGAGGAAAACTTCGTAAAGCTGACAACTGTCATAACCAGCCCAAAGAGCGTTTGTAAAACTCTTTTCACATACGTGAGAGTTTTCTTACGTAATTTCGAGAGTTTTTACGCATTCTGTCGAGTTATAAAACTTCGAATCTAGTTTAATCTCAATTTGATCCATGGGAAAATATTTATTAGATTAATTAAAAATCTACATGTTTAACCCAGATGATGAGAGGGTTTTTGTCGAAAGCGGTTGGAGATAAATGTATCAATAAAAAAATGGTTTAAAACAAAGTTAACTAACTAACTAACTAACCATCACGCTACTTCCCCGCAGGGGTAGGCAGAGAGAATAGAACGCCACACCACTCTGTCTTTGCAAACATTATTCGCCTCTTCCACGTTCATGCATCTCCTCATACATACCCGCCGATTGTTACGACTCCTAACCTGACCACTTTCAAGTGTTTGGCATACCTGATCGTGCCATGTTTTTCTCGGTCTTCCTCTGCTCCCTTTTCTAAAAACAAAGTCGTTTTATTTTAAAAAGTAATTAACATTTTCTCATATGTTCTTCTTAATCCAACATAACATTTCTATTATTTATTCATTCGGCATAAACTTTGAGGAATGAAATATTGATTTTTAAAAAAATTAAACACTTGTACGAGTATTATACCACTTTATGAGTATGAATTTTATTACACACAACTAGTTTCAAGAACACGTGTTGTTTTTGAAACTAGTCGTGTGTAATAAATATAAAACTCATTATACAAGTGTTTAATTTTTTTCAATAAAAACATTTCTAAAATAATACTAAGAATAACCAAGTATATGTATTGAATGTTAAATGAAAGACTGATTTTTGAGTTAACTAAGTTGTATTTTATTTACAACTTTACAACTTGTATATAAAATACCCAAAAAATCAGTTTTAGATTTAACATTTAATACATAAATTAAAATTGAGTTCTTAAAATAATATAATTTATAATAAAAAATAATATTTATAGTCAGTATAAATACACCGAAACTTTTATTCATCAGTCTACATTTGACGTGATCATGGAAAGATTTTTCTGAATCCGACAATTATGAAGTAGTGTATTTAAGTGGTATTACACAAAGTGAATGATGAATGATAAGGAGAACATTTACAGTTTTATTTATATACTGGATAACGGACCTGTCTCATTAAAATCATTTCTCAGCATAAAATATATTTTATATGTATTTTTTTTACAAATAACAAGATTTTGAATAAAAATACAAAATAGTTTTTAATGATTACATTTTGAAACTTCTTTCAGTATCCGCTGACAACAGAGAAGGAAAACTTTCTTAATAGCTTAACACGGGCAGGAATCTAACTCCCCACCCAAGTATCCACCCTTCTTTCTGTACCTTATTCTAGAATTGCGGGCATAATTTCTAAAATGATAAAGCTTAACGCATTCAGACTATGAAATTTTGTATTAACTGTTTTTATTATTTTCTTTTATATTTTGTTTGTAAATAAAAATAAAACTTGACACTGGCAGAAATATCCTTTCACTGGGTGACTTATATAAAAATTATTTACATGTTTATATATATATATATATATATATATATATATATATATATATATATATATATATATTTATTTATTTATATAAAATATATTTATATATACATAGATATATTTATATATATATATATATATATATATATATATATATATATATATATATATATATATATATATATATATATATATATATATATATATATATATATACACATATATATATTGAAACAATTCAGTAACACCTCGATATAACCAATTTCGGATATAACGGTCAAATGTAGATTAATTTAGTGCAAACAAAACTTGATTCATTTTTCAAAGCAGGATTACCCAAAGTAAGCGCGTCGATATCAAACAGCAACGTCACTTAACGATCAGTGTCCGAAGACAATGAATAGAACTTTAATTTTGTTTTGTATTGTTTATTTATATCTAAATACAGTGTTAATATTTTTAACATTTTTTTTAAACCTATTTTTATGTAACGGCCTCCACCTTCCCCCAATTCGTCCGTTAGTTATATCGAGGTTTTACTATACTTTCTTGTGATACGTATGTGTTTATGTTTGAAACTCCTTGAAATGATATTATGGGAGGATATTGCTTGAAGATTGAAGTTGGGAATACGCGCACCAGAGTGATACTTACTCGTATTTGTGTACACTCAAATGTGTTATATGTAACAGGTAATCCTTGGCATGAACGTTCGCCATTACGTTCTGTTGACGAATTCAATCACTATAATCAGAATCGGAGCGATGTTAAGGAAATTGAACCCATAACTTCATACACCACAAGATGAGTCACTTCACCAGTCGTTAGTGTGACCTTTTTTTTTCCTTTATTTTCTTTCGCTAATTATGTACAACAAGGGTTGTTTACTATTAACAATAAATTAACAATCTATTGGAATAATAATGAGTAGTAAAAAAACAACTCTATAGTTTTTTACATATGCCATATTTTATTTGACCGGTGACCGGGTTTTATCGGTACCGACATCAGACTGGACTGATCTGGTGATGTCGGTAACGATGAAATCCGGTCACTGGTCAAATGAAATATACGTGTTAAAACTATATTATTGTTATTTTATTATATTCAATACAGTTCAGTCTGATGATTTCTGTAATGACCAAACCCAGTCACTGGTAAAATAAAATATGGTATAAGTTAAATAGTAGTATGTAAATTGTTGTCATTTGTAAATTCAAATATGGTTGATTCTGGAAACAAAAATTCAATTTCTTTAATAAAATTATATGAAATCAAACACAAAACCCTTACCATAAATTATTTATATTTATGATTATAAAACACTTCTTTAATTCGCTCAATTTAAATCCATATTTTCATAAAAATTATATAAAATTATGATTCTAAGCCCCTGCCTTGATGCGTATATACCATAGAATATTGTATAGCCTCCCACCAGTCTAATGATATCGGAATCAGCGAAACTCGCTCACAGGTCAAATAAAATATATCTGGAAAACACTTTGTACTTGTTATTTTACTATACTTAAGAAATATTACAATAAGTAAAAACACTAATATAAATATTTTGTAATATTATGTTTTGACTTCAAATTCGGTAAAAGTATTATCTTGTGGAATTATTCGATTATAAAAATGTATCGTACTAAATGAACCATGCTTTTTATTTCAATTGCCAAAATGACGGTTGTTGAAGGATTCAGATACCCTTCAATTGAGAATTGAATATTCAAATAAATTATCATATTTTCCATTAACGTAGCCGAATTGAAAATCCAAGCAAATGGAATTAAATAATAAATTTATTAAGTCTGTTTGCATTGTAATATTTCACAAACTCTTTTAATCTAAAAATTATTCGACGGAAATAATTTTTAATTTGGCCTTTCAGTTCCAGTGAACATAATTAAGAAAAATATCCCTTTCTTTTTTTAATTTAAAAAGTGTTCCGTCGATAAAACAGAGCGTGACTGAAAAAACAAGATGGCGTTCTTCCGTCACTTTTAAAAAACTTGACAAGTCATTTTCTGTTTTTCAAAAGCAACACGAGTATTTTTGAGCCTAATATTTTAAAACGTAATTTTATTATTTTTTATTTGTAACACATAATTTCATTTACTGATTCGGCAGTCACTTTGTGGTAATATCTTTCCATGTTTTAATTTACGTTTTTCTTGATAAATACTACGTTTTCTTATAATCTATTATGACACGCGTTTCGATGCATTCAATATCATTTTTCAACACTGTTTTCAAACTCTGGTATTTTAAAATGATGCGGAATACATTCTTACATGTATCACAATAGATTTTAAGAAATGGTGGTTTTTACCAAGTAAAACATAAATTAAAAATCATAGCAGGAGAATAAAAATAAAACTGAATTTGAATTTTTAAATAAATTTCTGAACACGTGGTTTGCAAAGAGATATTATTACTTACGATGAAAAACTGTTTCCGTGAGTATATTTCTTTAGAAAAACCGAAAAAAATAAAATAAAATAAAAATAAAATTGTTTCATTAATTTAACATTTATTTATAAAAACCACTATTTCTTAAACTTTGTAGTGACATATGTTTTGATTCAATGTCATATATGAAATTTATCCTTAATTATAGAATTGGGACGTTGAAGGGTAAACTGTTTCTTAGTTTTGAACAGTAGGAAAATAAACGACTTGAGTCATTACCTCCCTGTAGTCATTTTCCTTTCCCCTGTCGCCTCTCTTCCCACCCCTTTACAGTCCATGTTCCCACTGATAAAAAATAAGAAACAGCTTCTACCCCCTCTTCATCCTTCAACGTCCCAAGGGCACAAACCTTAAATTGAGACTAAGCTCCACATACGGTGTTAGATGGTGATGCCGAATGCATCCTTACCCTTTATTTTATAACCCTTTCTTTATATATCTTACCCTCATCTGCTCTCAACTTCTCGTAGGGAACTACATCAAATCGATGCAAAGTTAAGGTGATCGTTAATTATATGAAGAGAAGGTGATCAGTCTCTTGATTCTCTTGTTTTTTTTTTAATTTTTCTCTTGCTTTTTGCAGTCTCTGGTTTTTGGAAAGGAAGACCTATTGACGATAGTCTACAGTCCGGCTTCTTCTGAGGAATTTGATTTTCGCGATTTTCTTCCTGCAATTAGCAAAGGCTGAGAACTTCCTGATCGGCCCACATTAGATTATCTTCCTTGTTTCCAACACATATAAAAATAAAACATGTTTTTTAGTTAAAAGAAACAAAAATTCATTTAATGGTCTACAACCATGTTCATCGCTAGGTCTATAATGAAGAAAATTTTGACAGTGAAATTCATTGTAGATTGAATGACAAATTAAAATGTTCAAGGATAACATTACTGGTTTAAATTATTTACAAAACTGTATTCGCTAAAAGTTTACAAGATATTTTCTAAACATCCAAATATATAATTTTTATTTTTAATTTGAGTTTTACTTAATAAATATTTCTTCTAAAAAATAAACGGTATTTACAATGTGTATTTTATGTTTGAATTGGACGGTTTTACCACAAAGTGACTCCCGAATCAATTAATAAAATTATAACATTTTCAATTGCCAGTAAAATTTTGTCGAACGAAAATTTCATGCTAATATTTACCAAACGGATTATCATTCCCTATATCTTTACCTTTTTTGTATTGTACAAACGCAACCCTCAGCTATAGAAACTCAAGTGTGCGTGGAATAAGAAGACTTTTGCATTGAAACTGCTGAATAGCCAACTGCGATGGCTTAAAGCTTATGGCTTAAATTGGAAGATCCCAGCTGGAGCAGCAAATAAAAGTTTGTGTGTGATTAATCTATGTGTCAGTGTTTTATAATTATATAATCCTATTTTCTAATTTTATAATATTACTCCCTTAGATTTTACTTTTCTTTTAGTTAAACTCTCTATTTGCTTTCATTTTATAATTTTTATTTCATGTTATTTCAGTCTTACCACTTTTATATTATCATTAAAAATATATAAAGCTGTATTATAAAAAGAATAAGCATACCCTGCCTACCTCAGAACAGGTATCTCCAAATACCTAGTGAGGATAGACAGTGTCCAATAAAAAAATAATACTAAATATAAATATATATATATATATATATATATATATATATATATATATATATATATATATATATATATATATATATATATATATATATATATATATATATATATATATATATATATATATATATATATATATATATATATATATATATATATATATATATATATATATATATATATATATATATATATATATATATATATATATATATATATATATATATATATATATATATATATATATATATATATATATATATATATATATATATATAAATATGTATAACTTAAGAACAAAATTATATTAAATAATAAACGCTGTTCTGCAGCACTGAACCTGAAAGCTGTTGACCCCGAATACTTCAAGCTGTTATTATATTACTAGACTAAAGCTGCATTCATACAATGAACATAGTTAGCTAAATACCATAATGCTGCCTCAGCGGAAAATTAAATTCTCGTAACTCATAAAAATTTTAATAGACTTTTGAATTCATAATTCTCCATTGTTAGTTTTAAAAAGAAAGAGGTAATAAATTTTTCATCTAGTTCTTTTCAAAAGAATGCAGACGGTCTTTTAACATTTAGAAAATTAAGCTTCTTTGTAAGAAATTATTTTTGACAATTGAAAAGGTACAAATGCTGACTTTTCAAACAGTAAGACGTTTTTTATTTTTCTGTGTATTTTAATACTTTATCAACAATAAATTGACAAAGACAAAATTTCGCCTTTTGAGGGTAGTTCAAGTTTTCACAAAGTTATACATTAAGAGTTTTTTTTCCTCAAATCTGTCTAAAAAAATTAAACTTTAATAGATAGTATTTTTCTCCTTGTTATAAAATTCTTTGTAATTTTTTAAAGAGAAATGTTTATGTTTTTATCATTTACAAAAATACTTCAATTTCATACTATTTCTGTGAGCCTAAGCGATTCATTATTAGAAATAGGTATCAAATTGTGGTAGAGTGGATTCGAACTGAAAACCTCTGACTCAAGAGTCCGCGACACTAACCACGGGACCACAACCCGACACAATAGTATAGTAATAATAATATAGTGCATATTAGTATATCAATAATAATAATATAATAGTAATAATAATTATAGGACATTAGGTTAATGTAAGCTGTTTTCATTTAAACCTGAAGATGGAAGCCTAGCTTCCGAAACTAGTTATCATAAATAAACTCAAGTGGTAAAAACCCAAGTGTTTTCTTTAAAAATCTAAGTATCAAATGTAAAACTATTATTACTTTTTTTTATAATTATTATTTCATATTATTTCAGTCTTACCACTTTTATATTATCATTAAAAATATATAAAGCTGTATTATTAAAAGAATAAGCATACCCTGCCTACCTCAGAACAGGTATCTCCAAATACCTAGTGAGGATAGACAGTGTACAGTAAAAATAATAAAAAATTTATATATATATATATATATATATATATATATATATATATATATATATATATATATATATATATATATATATATATATATATATATATATATATATATATATATATATATATATATATATATATATATATATATATGTATAACTTAAGTACAAAATTATATTAAATAATAAACGCTGTTCTGCAGCACTGAAGCTAAAAAAAAAATTAGAAAAATTAAAAAAAAAACAACCTTAAAAA